>NC_052151.1:11666132-11710151 GCF_902713615.1 Scyliorhinus canicula | reverse complement strand
AAAAGGAAGCATACATAAGATCTAGGCAACTTAAAACTGATGAAGCTTTGGAGGAATATCGGGAAAGTAGGACAAATCTCAAACGCGCAAGAAAGAGGGCTAAAAGGGGTCATGAAATATCTTTCGCTAACAGGGTTAATGAAAATCCCAAAGCCTTTTATTTGTATATAAGGAGCAAGAGGGTAACTAGAGAAAGGATTGGCCCACTCAAAGACAAAAGAGGGAAGTTATGCGTGAGTCAGAGGAAATGGGTGAGATTCTTAATAAGTACTTTGCATCGGTATTCACTAAGGAGAGGGACATGACGGATGTTGAGGCTAGGAATGGATGTTTAAATACTCTAGGTCATGTCGGCATAAGGAAGGGGGAGGTTTTGGGTTTTCTAAAAGGAATTAAGGTGGACAAGTCCCCAGGACTGGATGGGATCTATGCCAGGTTACTGAGGGAAGCGAGGGACGAAATAGCTGGGGCCTTAACAGATATCTTTGCAGCATCCTTGAGCACGGGTGAGGTCCTGGAGGACTGGAGAATTGCTAATGTTGTCCCTTTCTTTAAGAAGGGTAGCAGGGATAATCCAGGGAATTATGGACCTGTGAGCTTGACGTCAGTGGTAGGCAAACTGTTGGAGAAGATACTGAGGGATAGGATCTATTCAGATTTGGAAGAAAATAGACTTATCAGTGATAGGCAGCATGGTTTTGTGCAGGAAAGGTCATGTCTTACAAACCTAATAGAATTCTTTGAGGAAGTGACAAAGTTAATTGATGAGGGAAGGGCTGTAGATGTCATATACATGGACTTCAGTAAGGTGTTTGATAAAGTTTCCCATGGCAGGTTGATGGAAAAAGTGAAGTCGTATGGGGTTCAGGGTGTACTAGCTGGATGGATAAAGAACTGGCTGGGCAACAGGAGACAGAGAGTAGTGGTGGACGGGAGTGTCTCAAAATGGAGAAAGGTGACTAGTGGTGTTCCACAGGGATCCGTGCTCGCACCACTGTTGTTTGTGATCTACATAAATGATCTGGACGAAGGTATAGGTGGTCTGATGAGCAAGTTTGCAGATGATACTAAGATTGGTGGAGTTGCAGATAGCGAGGCGGACTGTCAGAGAATACAGCAAAATATAGATAGATTGGAGAGTTGGGCAGAGAAATGGCAGATGGAGTTCAATCCAGGCAAATGCGAGGTGATGCATTTTGGAAGATCTAACTCAAGAGCGGACTAAATGGTCAATAGAAGAGTCCTGGGGAAAATTGATGTACAGAGAGATCTGGGAGTTCAGGTCCATTGTACCCTGAAGGTGGCAACGCAGGTCGATAGAGTGGTAAAGAAGGCATACAGCATGCTTGCCTTCATTGGACATGGTATTTAGTATAAGAGTCGGCAGGTCATGTTACAGTTGTATTGGACTTTGGTTCGGCCACATTTGGAATACTGTGTGCAGTTCTGGTCGCCACATTACCAGAAGGATGTGGATGCTTTAGAGAGGGTGCAGAGGAGGTTCACCAGGATGTTACCTGGTATGGAGGGTGCTAGCTATGAAGAAAGGTTGAGTAGATTAGGATTGTTTTCATTGGAAAGACGGAGGTTGAGGGGAGACCTGATTGAGGTCTACAAAATTATGGGAGGTATGGACAGGGTGGATAGCAACAAGCTTTTTCCAAGAGTGGGGGTGTCAATTGCAAGGAGTCACGATTTCAAGGTGAGAGGGGGAAAGTTTAAGGGAGATGTGCGTGGAAAGTTTTTTACGCAGAGGGTGGTGGGTGCCTGGAATGCTTTGCCAGCGGAGGTGGTAGAGGCGGGCACGATAGCATCATTTAAGATGCATCTGGACAGATATATGAGCGGGTGGGGAACAGAGGGAAGTAGACATTGGAAAATAGGCAACAGGTTTAAATAAAGGATCTGGATCGGCGCAGGCTGGGAGGGCCGAAGGGCCTGTTCCTGTGCTGTAATTTTCTTTGTTCTTTGTTCTTGAGTCCTGATTGGTCACACCGGTCATGTGACCCTTACTCTGCTGTGTTGTCCTTAAAGGGACAATCACCACATCCCTCCCTTTTTAGTCCTTTATACAATCTTGAATAACTAATTTATTCCGTCCTATATACTAACTAACCATTATATTCATGAGTTGGACAATTATAAATCGAGTCTTTGAGAGCGTGCACAGCAGCACAGTGGTTAGCACTGTTGCTTTGCAGCACTAGGGACCCCGGTTCCATTCCCGCCTTGGGTCATTGTCTGTGCGGAGTCTGCACATTCTCCCCGTGTCTGCGTGGGTTTCCTCCAGCTTCCTCCCATAAATCCCGAAGGACGTGCTTGTTAGGTGAATTGGACATTCTGAATTCTCTCTCTGTGTACCTGAACAGGCGGCGGAATGTGGTGACTAGGGGATTTTCACAGTAACTTCATTGCAATGTTAATGTCAGCCTACTTGTGACACTAATAAAGATTATTATTATTATAAACAGAGATCAATACAGCACAGGAACAGGCCCTTCGGCCCTCCAAACCTGAGCTGATCATGGGTCCTAGATAGACCGCCTGGATCCTTCTATACCCCGTTTTCTCATGTGCCTATCCAGATAAGTCTTTTAAAAAATAAATTTAGAGTACCCATTTATTTTATTTTCCAATTAAGGGGCAATTTAGCGTGGTCAATCCACCTAACCTGCACATTTTTGAGTTATGGGGGTGAAACCCACGCAAACACGGGGAGAATGTGCAAACTCCACACAGACAGTGACCCAGAGCCGGGATCGAACCTGGGACCTCAGCGCCATAGTCCCAGTGCTAACCACTGTGTCACATGCTGCCCCTCAGATAATTTTGAAAGGTCGCTGACGTATCTGCCTCAACCACCTGACTTGGCAGTGCATTCCAGGCACTTTCCCCGCACATTTCCATTCAACCTATCCCCCCCTCACCTTGAACTTGTGCCCCCTTGTAATTGTCATTTCCACCCTGGGAAAAAGCCTCCAGTGTCTGTCTCTCTGTGGAAAAAGTGTCTCTCTCTCTGGACACTGGGTCTCTCTCTGGACACTGGGTCTCTCTCTCTCTGGACACTGGGTCTCTCTCTGGACACTGGGTCTCTCTGGACACTGGGTCTCTCTCTGGACACTGGGTCTCTCTGGACACTGGGTCTCTCTCTGGACACTGGGTCTCTCTCTGGACACTGGGCTCTCTCTGGACACTGGGCTCTCTCTGGACACTGGGTCTCTCTCTCTCTGGACACTGGGTCTCTCTCTCTCTCTCTCTGGACACTGGGTCTCTCTCTGGACACTGGGTCTCTCTCTGGACACTGGGTCTCTCTCTGGACACTGGGTCTCTCTCTGGACACTAGGTCTCTCTCTGGACACTGGGTCTCTCTCTCTCTGGACACTGGGTCTCTCTCTGGACACTGGGTCTCTCTCTCTCTGGACACTGGGTCTCTCTCTGGACACTGGGTCTCTCTCTCTGGACACTGGGTCTCTCTCTCTCTGGACACTGTGTCTCTCTCTGGACACTGTGTCTCTCTCTCACACTGGACACTGTGTCTCTCTCTCACACTGGACACTGTGTCTCTCTCACACTGGACACTGTGTCTCTCTCACACTGGACACTGTGTCTCTCTCACACTGGACACTGTGTCTCTCTCACACTGGACACTGTGTCTCTCTCACACTGGACACTGTGTCTCTCTCTGGACACTGGGTCTCTCTCTGGACACTGGGTCTCTCTCTCTCTGGACACTGGGTCTCTCTCTGGACACTGGGTCTCTCTCTGGACACTGGGTCTCTCTCTCTCTCTGGACACTGGGTCTCTCTCTGGACACTGGGTTTCTCTCTCTCTGGACACTGGGTCTCTCTCTCTCTGGACACTGGGTCTCTCTCTCTCTGGACACTGGGTTTCTCTCTCTCTGGACACTGGGTCTCTCTCTCTCTGGACACTGGGTTTCTCTCTCTCTGGACACTGGGTCTCTCTCTGGACACTGGGTCTCTCTCTCTCTGGACACTGGGTCTCTCTCTGGACACTGGGTCTCTCTCTCTCTCTGGACACTGGGTCTCTCTCTCTCTCTGGACACTGGGTCTCTCTCTGGACACTGGGTCTCTCTCTCTCTGGACACTGGGTCTCTCTCTGGACACTGGGTCTCTCTCTGGACACTGGGTCTCTCTCTGGACACTGGGTCTCTCTCTGGACACTGGGTCTCTCTATCTCTGGACACTGGGTCTCTCTCTGGACACTGGGTTTCTCTCTCTCTCTCTGGACACTGGGTCTCTCTCTGGACACTGGGTCTCTCTCTGGACACTGGGTCTCTCTCTCTCTGGACACAGGGTCTCTCTCTCTCTGGACACTGGGTCTCTCTATCTCTGGACACTGGGTCTCTCTCTGGACACTGGGTCTCTCTCTGGACACAGGGTCTCTCTCTGGACACTGGGTCTCTCTCTGGACACTGGGACTCTCTCTCTCTGGACACAGGGTCTCTCTCTCTCTCTCTCTCTGGACACTGGGTCTCTCTCTGGACACTGGGTCTCTCTCTGGACACTGGGACTCTCTCTCTCTGGACACTGGGTCTCTCTCTCTCTCTCTCTGGACACTGGGTCTCTCTCTGGACACTGGGTCTCTCTCTCTCTCTCTCTGGACACTGGGTCTCTCTCTGGACACTGGGTCTCTCTCTCTCTGGACACAGGGTCTCTCTCTAGACACTGGGTCTCTCTCTGGACACTGGGTCTCTCTCTCTCTGGACACTGGGTCTCTCTCTGGACACTGGGTCTCTCTCTGGACACTGGGTCTCTCTCTGGACACTGGGTCTCTCTCTCTCTGGACACTGGGTCTCTCTCTCTCTGGACACTGGGTCTCTCTCTCTCTGGACACTGGGTCTCTCTCTCTCTGGACACTGGGTCTCTCTCTGGACACTGGGTCTCTCTCTGGACACTGGGTCTCTCTCTCTCTCTGGACACTGGGTCTCTCTCTCTCTGGACACTGGGTCTCTCTCTGGACACAGGGTCTCTCTCTCTCTCTGGACACTGGGTCTCTCTCTGGACACAGGGTCTCTCTCTCTCTGGACACTGGGTCTCTCTCTGGACACTGGGTCTCTCTCTCTCTGGACACTGGGTCTCTCTCTGGACACTGGGTCTCTCTCTCTGGACACTGGGTCTCTCTCTCTGGACACTGGGTCTCTCTCTGGACACTGGGTCTCTCTCTCTCTGGACACTGGGTCTCTCTCTCTCTGGACACTGGGTCTCTCTCTCTCTCTGTACACTGGGTCTCTCTCTGGACACTGGGTCTCTCTCTCTCTGGACACTGGGTCTCTCTCTCTCTGGACACTGGGTCTCTCTCTGGACACAGGGTCTCTCTCTCTCTGGACACTGGGTCTCTCTCTGGACACTGGGTCTCTCTCTCTCTCTCTGGACACTGGGTCTCTCTCTGGACACAGGGTCTCTCTCTCTCTGGACACTGGGTCTCTCTCTGGACACTGGGTCTCTCTCTGGACACAGGGTCTCTCTCTCTCTGGACACTGGGTCTCTCTCTGGACACTGGGTCTCTCTCTCTCTGGACACTGGGTCTCTCTCTCTCTGGACACAGGGTCTCTCTCTCTCTGGACACTGGGTCTCTCTCTCTCTGGACACTGGGTCTCTCTCTCTCTGGACACTGGGTCTCTCACTCTCTGGACACTGGGCTCTCTCTGGACACTGGGTCTCTCTCTCTCTGGACACTGGGTCTCTCTCTCTCTCTCTCTGGACACTGGGTCTCTCTCTGGACACTGGGTCTCTCTCTGGACACTGGGTCTCTCTCTGGACACTGGGTCTCTCTCTGGACACTAGGTCTCTCTCTGGACACTGGGTCTCTCTCTCTCTGGACACTGGGTCTCTCTCTGGACACTGGGTCTCTCTCTCTCTGGACACTGGGTCTCTCTCTGGACACTGGGTCTCTCTCTCTCTGGACACTGGGTCTCTCTCTCTCTGGACACTGGGTCTCTCTCTGGACACAGGGTCTCTCTCTCTCACTGGACACTGGGTCTCTCTCTCTCACTGGACACTGGGTCTCTCTCTGGACACTGGGTCTCTCTCTCTCTGGACACTGGGTCTCTCTCTCTCTGGACACTGGGTCTCTCTCTCTCTGGACACTGGGTCTCTCTCTGGACACAGGGTCTCTCTCTGGACACTGGGTCTCTCTCTGGACACTGGGTCTCTCTCTCTCTGGACACTGGGTCTCTCTCTGGACACTGGGTCTCTCTCTGGACACTGGGTCTCTCTCTCTCTCTGGACACTGGGTCTCTCTCTGGACACTGGGTTTCTCTCTCTCTGGACACTGGGTCTCTCTCTCTCTGGACACTGGGTCTCTCTCTCTCTGGACACTGGGTTTCTCTCTCTCTGGACACTGGGTCTCTCTCTCTCTGGACACTGGGTTTCTCTCTCTCTGGACACTGGGTCTCTCTCTGGACACTGGGTCTCTCTCTCTCTGGACACTGGGTCTCTCTCTGGACACTGGGTCTCTCTCTCTCTCTGGACACTGGGTCTCTCTCTCTCTCTGGACACTGGGTCTCTCTCTGGACACTGGGTCTCTCTCTCTCTGGACACTGGGTCTCTCTCTGGACACTGGGTCTCTCTCTGGACACTGGGTCTCTCTCTGGACACTGGGTCTCTCTCTGGACACTGGGTCTCTCTATCTCTGGACACTGGGTCTCTCTCTGGACACTGGGTTTCTCTCTCTCTCTCT
This sequence comes from Scyliorhinus canicula, assembly GCF_902713615.1. NCBI lineage: Eukaryota > Metazoa > Chordata > Chondrichthyes > Carcharhiniformes > Scyliorhinidae > Scyliorhinus > Scyliorhinus canicula. The sequence goes on along the minus strand of NC_052151.1, from coordinate 11,703,452 downwards.
GGACACTGGGTCTCTCTCTGGACACTGGGTCTCTCTCTGGACACTGGGTCTCTCTCTCTCTGGACACAGGGTCTCTCTCTCTCTGGACACTGGGTCTCTCTATCTCTGGACACTGGGTCTCTCTCTGGACACTGGGTCTCTCTCTGGACACAGGGTCTCTCTCTGGACACTGGGTCTCTCTCTGGACACTGGGACTCTCTCTCTCTGGACACAGGGTCTCTCTCTCTCTCTCTCTCTGGACACTGGGTCTCTCTCTGGACACTGGGTCTCTCTCTGGACACTGGGACTCTCTCTCTCTGGACACTGGGTCTCTCTCTCTCTCTCTCTGGACACTGGGTCTCTCTCTGGACACTGGGTCTCTCTCTCTCTCTCTCTGGACACTGGGTCTCTCTCTGGACACTGGGTCTCTCTCTCTCTGGACACAGGGTCTCTCTCTAGACACTGGGTCTCTCTCTGGACACTGGGTCTCTCTCTCTCTGGACACTGGGTCTCTCTCTGGACACTGGGTCTCTCTCTGGACACTGGGTCTCTCTCTGGACACTGGGTCTCTCTCTCTCTGGACACTGGGTCTCTCTCTCTCTGGACACTGGGTCTCTCTCTCTCTGGACACTGGGTCTCTCTCTCTCTGGACACTGGGTCTCTCTCTGGACACTGGGTCTCTCTCTGGACACTGGGTCTCTCTCTCTCTCTGGACACTGGGTCTCTCTCTCTCTGGACACTGGGTCTCTCTCTGGACACAGGGTCTCTCTCTCTCTCTGGACACTGGGTCTCTCTCTGGACACAGGGTCTCTCTCTCTGGACACTGGGTCTCTCTCTGGACACTGGGTCTCTCTCTCTCTGGACACTGGGTCTCTCTCTGGACACTGGGTCTCTCTCTCTGGACACTGGGTCTCTCTCTCTGGACACTGGGTCTCTCTCTGGACACTGGGTCTCTCTCTCTCTGGACACTGGGTCTCTCTCTCTCTGGACACTGGGTCTCTCTCTCTCTCTGTACACTGGGTCTCTCTCTGGACACTGGGTCTCTCTCTCTCTGGACACTGGGTCTCTCTCTCTCTGGACACTGGGTCTCTCTCTGGACACAGGGTCTCTCTCTCTCTGGACACTGGGTCTCTCTCTGGACACTGGGTCTCTCTCTCTCTCTCTGGACACTGGGTCTCTCTCTGGACACAGGGTCTCTCTCTCTCTGGACACTGGGTCTCTCTCTGGACACTGGGTCTCTCTCTGGACACAGGGTCTCTCTCTCTCTGGACACTGGGTCTCTCTCTGGACACTGGGTCTCTCTCTCTCTGGACACTGGGTCTCTCTCTCTCTGGACACAGGGTCTCTCTCTCTCTGGACACTGGGTCTCTCTCTCTCTGGACACTGGGTCTCTCTCTCTCTGGACACTGGGTCTCTCACTCTCTGGACACAGGGTCTCTCTCTCTCTGGACACTGGGTCTCTCTCTCTCTGGACACTGGGTCTCTCTCTATCTCTGGACACTGGGTTTCTCTCTCTCTCTCTGGACACTGGGTCTCTCTCTGGACACTGGGTCTCTCTCTGGACACTGGGTCTCTCTGGACACTGGGTCTCTCTCTGGACACTGGGTCTCTCTCTCTCTGGACACTGGGTCTCTCTCTCTCTCTGGACACTGGGTCTCACTCTAGACACTGGGTCTCTCTCTCTCTCTGGACACTGGGTCTCTCTCTGGACACTGGGTCTCTCTCTCTCTGGACACTGGGGGCGCGATTCTCCGGACTCACGACGGTTCGGAGAATAGCGGGCGTCGGAAATTTTTACGGCGACGCTGTTCCGACGCCCTCCCGCTATTCTCCGAACCCCGCAAATTGTCGGAGTCGTGTTTCCCGACAGACGCCTCCTTCCCGCCCCTGACACGACCAGAATCGCTACTGAGAGCCCCCCCGCTATTCACCGGCCCGGATGGGCCGAAGTCCCGACGTCATGGCGCCCTGTTTGGACGTCGTGAAACACACCTGCTTTTTAAATTCGTCAACCAGTCGGCCTGGCTGACGACTGCTTGGAGGAGGTCAGGGCACCACTCTGCGCACCGCTCAGCGCACCGCTCAGCGCACCGCTCTGCGCACCGTTCAGCGCACCGCTCTGCGCACCGCTCAGCGCACCACTCTGCGCACCGCTCGAGTCTGGCCACAACGGGGAAGGCATCCCTGGGAACGGGAGGGGGTCCAGAACGGGGGCAGTGGGGGGGAGACGGGGGGGGGCAGTGGGGGCGACGGGGGAGGCAGTGGGGGCGACGGGGGAGGCAGTGGGGGCGACGGGGGAGGCAGTGGGGGCGACGGGGGAGGCAGTGGGGGAGACGGGGGAGGCAGTGGGGGCGACGGGGGAGGCAGTGGGGGAGACGGGGGAGGCAGTGGGGGAGACGGAGGGGGCAGTGGGGAGACGGAGGGGGCAGTGGGGGGGAGACGGGGGAGGCAGTGGGGGAGACGGGGGAGGCAGTGGGGGCGACGGGGGAGGCAGTGGGGGCGACGGGGGAGGCAGTGGGGGCGACGGGGGAGGCAGTGGAGGCGACGGGGGAGGCAGTGGGGGAGACGGGGGAGGCAGTGGGGGAGACGGGGGAGGCAGTGGGGGCGACGGGGGAGGCAGTGGGGGAGACGGGGGAGGCAGTGGGGGAGACGGAGGGGGCAGTGGGGGAGACGGAGGGGGCAGTGGGGGAGACGGAGGGGGCAGTGGGGGAGACGGGGGAGGCAGTGGGGGAGACGGAGGGGGCAGTGGGGGGCGACGGAGGGGGCAGTGGGGGGCGACGGAGGGGGGGGGTTAGGTAGAGAGTGAGCCGTCCAAGCCCGTAACAAAATGTCTGCCACCATGCCATGGTGTGCAGGTGACGAGGACACGGCCGCTGGTTCCCCTGTGGCTTCCGGACACAGGCCACTGACGCACCCGTGAGGAGGCCATAGTTTACTGGCCGTTGGATGCAGAAAGTGACCAGGGGTTAGGCTGACCGCGTGTCAGCAGCGCGACCAGGCCACCGGGACACACAGGTATCCCGTGGCTGGCGGCTGCCGAGGTGTCGACTAACCTCCGTCTAACATGTCCCGTTTCTCTGCCTCCTACCACCCTTCTGTAGGTTAGCACGATGCATGGGAACAGAACGGCTATGTTCTGCGCAGTGGTTGGGGCCGCTCTACTGGATTTGGAGATGCAGCAGCATCCACACCCACAACCCGCAGTGGCTGCAGGGCCAGCTGCAGCAGCAGAGGGAAGGGCCGAGGAGTTGCCAGTCGTCGAGCAGCATGGGGGGGGGGGGGAGGAGGAGGAGGAGGAGGAAGAGGAAGAGGAGAGAGTGAGGGTGCAGCCACGGCGTCAGAGGCGACGACCAAAGCCGAGGGTGTACCGTGTCCGGGTCTCTTTCCTAACAATGCCGGACATCACCTGCAGGAGGAGACTCCGGCTGCGTTGGCAGACGGTGATACATATCTGCCAACTCCTGTCGCACCTCGCCCCACGTGGAACGGGGGGAGGACACGCGATCCCGGTAGCCATCAAGGTGACGGTCGCTCTGAACTTCTATGCTACCGGCTCCTTCCAGTCTCCGAACGGGGACGTCTCTGGGATCTCCCAGTCATCGGTGCACAGGTGCATCCGGGATGTGACCGACGCCCTCTATGCCATCGCCGATCGCTACATCACCTTTCCCGAGGACCGAGCAAGTCAAGACTCACGAGCCCGTGGATTTGCCAGTGTGGCCGGGATACCGAGGGTTCAGGTGTCAATCGACTGTGTTCATGTCTCCATGCGCCCCCCTGCTGTGGACAAGGAAGTGTTCACAAACAGGAGGGGGACATACTCCATTAATGTCCAGGTGGTATGCGACCCCCACATGAGGTTCATGAACGTCTGTGCAAGGTTCCCAGGGAGTGTGCATGACTCCTACATACTAGCGCAGTCGTTCATCCCTGCGATGTTTGAGGGACGTCCCCCCCGGCTGAGGGGCTGGTTGCTAGGTGACAGGGGTTATCCGCTGAGGTCTTGGCTGATGACGCCTATACGGAGGCCTCAGACCAATGCGGAAACACGATACAACGAGGCCCATGCAGCAACCAGGGGTGTGGTGGAGCGCTGCCTTGGCCTCCTGAAGATGAGATTCAGGTGCCTGGACCGCTCCGGAGGGGCCCTGCAGTACCAGGCCGAAAGGGTCGCTCGCATTGTAGTGGTCTGCTGTGCGCTGCACAACATCGCGATGCAGAGGGGAGATGACCTGTTGCAGGAGGCGGAGGGAGAAGCTAGTGGCAGTGGTGCCAGCACAGAGGAGGAGGAGGAGGAGGAGGAGGAGGAGGAGGAGGAGGAGGAGGAGGAGGACGCTGGCGGAGTGGCGGGCGCAGAACGCAGACACGACCCAGGTGCTGGTGATGTCCAGGAGGCGGCACGACGGACCCGGCAAGGACGGCGGGCACGCGACGCCATGGTGGCAGCACGGTTCACGCATCGCATGTGACGTCCCCGATGAACACCAAACCACCACCTGCATCGCTAGTCATGCAGAGGGTCACCACACAACTGCCACCACCACAACCCCCCCCCCCTCTCAGTGTACACTGCTCCACTTCGACATGACGCTTATCACTGGGTACAGACGGAATGGCACAACATTGATGGCTGTGTCAGCGGGTGTGATCAGTGCCATGTGGAATGATGACAGCCCGCTCTGCGCAGAGCTGTGAGCTCAGAATCGTTAGAGAGAGTCTGACCCATTGCAATAGCTGAACCATCCACCTTGGTGGCCGCTGAGTTCGTCACTGACACTCCATCACATGCCCGCATGGGCTAGCTGTGGGAGGGGGGTAGGGGCAGGGACTGCACACCCAGCACCGAGGTTTCACCACCCATCACCCCCAGCGACACTCGGTCACCATCACGATTCCTGTGGCTGTGGAACAATCACACGGTATTACAAGTAAGGTGGAACAGTGCGTTTAATATTAACAATTATTTACAGGTGCCCTAGCCCCTACAACTAAACTGTGCCCTTCACCCGTGCCAACTTACTCAGTGTCTATCTTAGTTGCCTTACGGGCCCTACCACTACGTCTAAGTGACTCCCCAGATGATACAGCAGGAGTGGAGGAGGACTGCTGCGAGTCGCCCCCCTCGACTCGTTTCTCCTTGGCCAAGCGTTTCCTGGGGCGACCCGGCCTTGATGGGCCAGGCTGCTCTGCGGGCGTCTCGGGTGACATTGTGCCACCCTGCTCTGCCTGCTGCCCACCCGATGCACCAGGGATGGGACGGGGGGAGGCCGAGAATTCCGGGACGTCCCGTGATGGAGTTAATGGGACGGGCCCCGAAACCTCCTCCTCCCTCGGGGAGCCCGGTGGCCCCCGGGCCTCACTTTGGGACAGAGGTGCGAGCGGGGAGGTTCCCCGTCGCACCACCGACACCTGGCGCTGCCAGTCCTGGAGGCCTGCAACGGTATCCACCAGGATCCGAAGGTTTGCAGAGACGGAGTCCAGGGAGTTAGACATTCCCGCCAGGGACTGTGCGATCTCAACCTGTGTGTGCACGACGCCATCCAGCACATGTGTCAGGCGGTTGATGGTCTCCGCGACTGACAGCTGGGACTGTGCCAGCGACTGCTGGGACTGTGCTATCGACTGCTGGGACTGTGCCATGGCTTGCTGCGACTGGCCAATGACCTGCTGAGACTCGGCCATGGCCCGCAGGGCGCCGGCAATGTCGGTTTGGCTCTGGCACATTGCTGCCTGTGAGAGGGCAACCCTGTCCAGGGCCGAGGATGACGCGTGCACATTAACCCCAACGTCTTGCATAACCTGACCCATTGCCTCCACCGCGGATGCCACCCGTGCGGTGTCGGCCTGGGTCTCTGCCATGAGCGGCACCACTCCCTGCTCTTGGACGCGGTTCGACTCCTCTAACAGCGTCTGCAGAGCCTGGAAGGAAGCCCTCATCCCGTCATTGTTTCCCTGGGTTTCCTGAGGCATCGGCTGTGCGGGTGGGTTGATAAACTCCAGGAACTCCGAAAACGTCTGGGAGCCAGCTGCATCCTGGGCCTGGTCTGGCCTCCGCGAGTCCGGGCCCTCTGTTGCTCCGACCTCCACCTGCTGTACCTGCTCATCTGTGATGTGCCAACCAGACTGTGCCCCAGGAGACTCATCACTAAATAGGCCCGCCGGGGTGTGTATCTCTGGGATGATGGATGTGGTGGGAGAAAGCAGTGCCGCAAGCCCGACGCTCTCAATGTTTAGGTCCTCGTCCATGGTGTGGGGCTGCTCAGCGTCAGGAGGGTTGTCCCTGGCCATTTCTGGTGGTGGTGGTGGACTTCGAACCCTCTGTGCGTCCTGGTCCGCAGATTGGGTTGGGGCGGATAGGGCTGCCCGCTGATCGGGCACCCTCTGTTGTAAGGCCCCGGGTGAGGTGGCGGCAGATTCCTGTCTCCGTCTGCAGCCAGACGGCCCTGGTCGTTCGGCATCACGTCCTAGGGAAGAGAATGAGAAGGGTTATTTCGATTTGCTCGGCAGGCCGCTGGACGGTCCCAGTGGGCAGGGTGTGTGAAGGGACAGAGGATGGGGGAGGTGTCCCAGTGGGCAGGGTGTGTGAAGGGACAGAGGATGGGGGAGGGGGGGGGTGTTTGTCAGGGAGGGTTGTCTCACTTGCTGCAGTTCCGCCAACCTCGCATTGCACGATATCGCGGGTGGCAGACCCCCCAACAAGGTCCAGTGCCCTCTGTTCAAAGGTGCTGAGGGGGTGCATGTTGGGCGAACCCCCTCCAGTCTTGTGCCGCTCACGGTGGTTATGAGCGGACTTGGCCTGTTGGGGGAGGAAACATAGGTAGATCATTACAAAACGGTAGGTATCAGCAGTCCGTTCAGATACTGGCACAGTTTGGGGGGGGCAAGTTGTCATCAGATGATTGCATCTCTCCTCGGGGCCAGAGCGCTGGGTCTGTGACAACTTTGTGAACCACCCTCAAATAACTCTGCCCCAATCCCTCTCCCCCCCCCCCCCGGGCAGTTAAGGGGGAGGGATGGTTGTGACTAGGGGGCACCCTCATGGCACTTACCCTGGCAGACCTGGTGAGGTCGTGTAGCTTCTTTCGACATTGCTCTGCTGAGCGAGGGGTCTGCCCCACAGCACTGACGGCAGCAGCCACGTCACGCCAGGCCTGGCGTACCGTGCTGGCAGGTTGGCGATGCCCTCTCCGCGGGCGGATGATGCCCCTCCTCTGCTCCACGGCATCGAGCAGCGCCTCGACGTCTGCATCTATAAAGCGAGGAGCAGCTCGCCTAGGCTCCGACATCCTGCCCGACAGATTCTGTGGTCGCCCGCGCCTTTTTACGGCGTCGGGCGGCGTCACATGGGCGGGTTCGTGCCGTCGTCGCGTTCCGTCGTCATCACGCACGTAATTGACGCGGCCGCGCTACTAGCCCATTTCCAGGAAGTGAATCCGTCGGGAAATGAAGCCTTCGCGACCGTCGTAAAACGGTCCCGATTTTTACGACGGTTTGCCGACTTTCCGCGTGTGCGGAGAATTTCGCCCTGGGTTTCTCTCTCTCTCTGGACACTGGGTCTCTCTCTGGACACTGGGTCTCTCTCTCTCTGGACACTGGGTCTCTCTCTCTCTGGACACTGGGTCTCTCTCTGGACACTGGGTTTCTCTCTCTCTGGACACTGGGTCTCTCTCTCTGGACACTGGGTCTCTCTCTGGACACTGGGTCTCTCTCTAGACACTGGGTCTCTCTCTCTCTGGACACTGGGTTTCTCTCTGGACACTGGGTCTCTCTCTCTCTGGACACTGGGTTTCTCTCTCTCTCTGGACACTGGGTCTCTCTCTGGACACTGGGTTTCTCTCTGGACACTGGGTCTCTCTCTCTCTGGACACTGGGTCTCTCTCTGGACACTGGGTCTCTCTCTGGACACTGGGTCTCTCTCTCTCTGGACACTGGGTCTCTCTCTCTGGACACTGGGTCTCTCTCTGGACACTGGGTCTCTCTCTCTCTCTCTCTCTGGACACTGGGTCTCTCTCTGGACACTGGGTCTCTCTCTCTCTCTCTCTCTGGACACTGGGTCTCTCTCTGGACACTGGGTCTCTCTCTGGACACTGGGTCTCTCTCTGGACACTGGGTCTCTCTCTGGACACTGGGTCTCTCTCTGGACACTGGGTTTCTCTCTGGACACTGGGTCTCTCTCTCTCTGGACACTGGGTCTCTCTCTGGACACTGGGTCTCTCTCTGGACACTGGGTCTCTCTCTCTCTGGACACTGGGTCTCTCTCTCTCTGGACACTGGGTCTCTCTCTCTCTCTCTCTCTGGACACTGGGTCTCTCTCTGGACACTGGGTCTCTCTCTCTCTCTCTCTCTGGACACTGGGTCTCTCTCTGGACACTGGGTCTCTCTCTGGACACTGGGTCTCTCTCTGGACACTGGGTCTCTCTCTGGACACTGGGTCTCTCTCTGGACACTGGGTCTCTCTCTGGACACTGGGTCTCTCTCTGGACACTGGGTCTCTCTCTGGACACTGGGTCTCTCTCTGGACACTGGGTCTCTCTCTCTCTGGACACTGGGTTTCTCTCTCTCTGGACACTGGGTCTCTCTCTGGACACTGGGTCTCTCTCTCTCTGGACACTGGGTCTCTCTCTCTCTCTCTGGACACTGGGTCTCTCTCTGGACACTGGGTCTCTCTCTCTCTGGACACCGGGTCTCTCTCTCTCTCTGGACACTGGGTCTCTCTCTGGTTACTGGGTCCAGTCTCTCTCTGGACACTGGGTCCAGTCTCTCTCTGGACACTGGTTCCAGTCTCCCTCTGGACAGTGAGCCGCACATGGTATCTCTCTGGACACTGGTTCCAGTCTCTCTGGACACTGGGTCTCTCTCTCTCTGGACACTGGTTCCAGTCTCTCTGGACACTGGGTCTCTGGACAGTGAGCTGGACATTGGGTCCAGTATCTCTCATGACAGTGAGCTGGGCCTATCTCTCTGGACACTGGGTATCTCACTCTGGGTCTCTCTCATGACACTGGGTGTCCAGTGTCTCTCAGGACAGTGAGCTGGGCCTGACTCTCTGGACACCGGATACAGTCACTCTGGACACAGGGTGTCTGTCTCTGAACACTGGGTCTCTGGACAGTGAGCTGGACACTGGGTCTGTGGACAGTGAGCTGAACACTGGGTCTGTGAACAGTGAGCTGGACACTGGGTCTGTGAACAGTGAGCTGGACACTGGGTCTGTGAACAGTGAGCTGGACACTGGGTCTGTCTCTGGACAGTGAGCTGGACACTGGGTCTGTGGACAGTGAGCTGAACACTGGGTATGTGGACAGTGAGCTGGACACTGGGTCCAGTCTCTCTGGACAGTGAGCTGGACACTGGGTCTCTCTCTGGACAGTGTGCTGGACACTGGGTCTGTGGACATTGAGCTGGACACTGGGTCCAGTCTCTCTGGACAGTGAGCTGGACACTGGGTCTCTCTCTGGACAGTGAGCTGGACACTGGGTCTCTCTCTGGACAGTGAGCTGGACACTGGGTCTCTCTCTGGACAGTGTGCTGGACACTGGGTCTCTGGACAGTGAGCTGGACACTGGGTCTCTCTCTGGACAGTGAGCTGGACACTGGGTCTCTGGACAGTGAGCTGGACACTGGGTCTCTCTCTGGACAGTGAGCTGGACACTGGGTCTCTGGACAGTGAGCTGGACACTGGGTCTCTCTCTGGACAGTGAGCTGGACACTGGGTCTCTGGACAGTGAGCTGGACACTGGGTCTCTCTCTGGACAGTGAGCTGGACACTGGGTCTGTGGACAGTGAGCTGGACACTGGGTCTCTCTCTGGACAGTGAGCTGGACACTGGGTCTCTCTCTGGACAGTGAGCTGGACACTGGGTCTCTCTCTGGACAGTGTGCTGGACACTGGGTCTCTCTCTGGACAGTGTGCTGGACACTGGGTCTCTCTCTGGACAGTGAGCTGGACACTGGGTCTCTGGACATTGAGCTGGACACTGGGTCTGTGGACAGTGAGCTGGACACATGGTCTCTCTCTGGACAGTGAGCTGGACACAGGGTCTCTGGACAGTGAGCTGGACACTGGGTCTCTAGACAGTGAGCTGGACACTGGGTACAGTCTCTCTGGACAGTGAGATGGACACTAAGTCTCTCTCTGGACAGTGTGCTGGACACTGGGTCTCTGGACAGTGAGCTGGACACTGGGTCTCTCTTTGGACAGTGTGCTGGACACTGGGTCTCTCTCTGGACAGTGAGATGGACACAGGGTCTCTCTCTGGACAGTGAGCTGGACACTGGGTCCATTCTCTCTGGACAGTGAGCTGGACACTGGGTCTCTCTCTGGACAATGTGCTGGACACTGGGTCTCTCTCTGGACAGTGAGCTGGACACTGGGTCTCCATCTGGACAGTGAGCTGGACAATGGGTCTGGACAGTGAGCTGGACACTGGGTCTCTGGACAGTGAGCTGGATACTGGCTCCAGCCTCTCTGGACAGTGATCTGGACACTGGGTCTCTGGACAGTGAGTTGGACACTGGGTCTGTCGACAGTGAGCTGGACACTGGGTCTCTCTGGACAGTGAGCTGGACAATGGGTCTGGACAATGAGCTGGACACTGGGTCTCTCTCTGGACAGTGAGCTGGACACAGGGTCTCTCTCTGGACATTGATCTGGACACTGGGTCTCTCTCTGGACAGTGAGCTGGACACTGGGTCTCTCTCTGGACAGTGAGCTGGACACTGGGTCTCTGGACATTGATCTGGACACAGGGTCTCTCTCTGGACAGTGAGCTGGACACTGGGTCTCTCTCTGGACAGTGAGCTGGACACAGGGTCTCTCTCTGGACAGTGAGCTGGACACTGGGTCTCTCTCTGGACAGTGAGCTGGACACAGGGTCTCTCTCTGGACAGTGAGCTGGACACTGGGTCTCTGGACAGTGAGCTGGACACTGGGTCTGTGGACAGTGAGCTGGACACTGGGTCTCTGGACAGTGAGCTGGACACTGGGTCTCTCTCTGGACAGTGAGCTGGACACTGGGTCTCTCTCTGGACAGTGTGCTGGACACTGGGTCTCTCTCTGGACAGTGAGCTGGACACTGGGTCTCTCTCTGGACAGTGAGCTGGACACTGGGTCTGTGGACAGTGAGCTGGACACTGGGTCTCTCTCTGGACAGTGAGCTGGACACTGGGTCTCTCTCTGGACAGTGAGCTGGACACTGGGTCTCTCTCTGGACAGTGTGCTGGACACTGGGTCTCTCTCTGGACAGTGTGCTGGACACTGGGTCTCTCTCTGGACAGTGAGCTGGACACTGGGTCTCTGGACATTGAGCTGGACACTGGGTCTGTGGACAGTGAGCTGGACACATGGTCTCTCTCTGGACAGTGAGCTGGACACAGGGTCTCTGGACAGTGAGCTGGACACTGGGTCTCTAGACAGTGAGCTGGACACTGGGTACAGTCTCTCTGGACAGTGAGATGGACACTAAGTCTCTCTCTGGACAGTGTGCTGGACACTGGGTCTCTGGACAGTGAGCTGGACACTGGGTCTCTCTTTGGACAGTGTGCTGGACACTGGGTCTCTCTCTGGACAGTGAGATGGACACAGGGTCTCTCTCTGGACAGTGAGCTGGACACTGGGTCCATTCTCTCTGGACAGTGAGCTGGACACTGGGTCTCTCTCTGGACAATGTGCTGGACACTGGGTCTCTCTCTGGACAGTGAGCTGGACACTGGGTCTCCATCTGGACAGTGAGCTGGACAATGGGTCTGGACAGTGAGCTGGACACTGGGTCTCTGGACAGTGAGCTGGATACTGGCTCCAGCCTCTCTGGACAGTGATCTGGACACTGGGTCTCTGGACAGTGAGTTGGACACTGGGTCTGTCGACAGTGAGCTGGACACTGGGTCTCTCTGGACAGTGAGCTGGACAATGGGTCTGGACAATGAGCTGGACACTGGGTCTCTCTCTGGACAGTGAGCTGGACACAGGGTCTCTCTCTGGACATTGATCTGGACACTGGGTCTCTCTCTGGACAGTGAGCTGGACACTGGGTCTCTCTCTGGACAGTGAGCTGGACACTGGGTCTCTGGACATTGATCTGGACACAGGGTCTCTCTCTGGACAGTGAGCTGGACACTGGGTCTCTCTCTGGACAGTGAGCTGGACACAGGGTCTCTCTCTGGACAGTGAGCTGGACACTGGGTCTCTCTCTGGACAGTGAGCTGGACACAGGGTCTCTCTCTGGACAGTGAGCTGGACACTGGGTCTCTGGACAGTGAGCTGGACACTGGGTCTGTGGACAGTGAGCTGGACACTGGGTCTCTGGACAGTGAGCTGGACACTGGGTCTCTCTCTGGACAGTGAGCTGGACACTGGGTCTCTCTCTGGACAGTGTGCTGGACACTGGGTCTCTCTCTGGGCAGTGTGCTGGACACTGGATCTCTCTCTGGACAGTGAGCTGGACACTGGATCTCTCTCTGGACACTAAGCTGGACACTGGGTCTGTGGACAATGAGCTGGATACTGGGTCTCTCTCTGGACAGTGAGCTGGACACTGGGTCTCTCTCTCTGGACAGTGAGCTGGACACTGGATCTCTCTCTGGACACTGAGTCTGTCTCTGGACACTGGGTCTGTGGACATTGAGCTGGACACTGGGTCTGTCTCTGGACACTGAGTCTGTCTCTGGACACTGGGTCTGTGGACATTGAGCTGGACACTGGGTCTGTCTCTGGACAGTGTGCTGGACACTGGGTCTGTCTCTGGACACTGGGTCTGTGGACATTGAGCTGGACACTGGGTCTGTCTCTGGACAGTGTGCTGGACACTGGGTCTGTCTCTGGACAGTGAGCTGGACACTGGGTCTGTGGACATTGAGCTGGACACTGGGTCTGTGGACATTGAGCTGGACACTGGGTCTGTCTCTGGACAGTGTGCTGGACACTGGGTCTGTCTCTGGACAGTGTGCTGGACACTGGGTCTGTCTCTGGACAGTGTGCTGGACACTGGGTCTGTGGACATTGAGCTGGACACTGGGTCTGTCTCTGGACACTGGGTCTGTGGACATTGAGCTGGACACTGGGTCTGTGGACATTGAGCTGGACACTGGGTCTGTGGACATTGAGCTGGACACTGGGTCTGTGGACATTGAGCTGGACACTGGGTCTGTGGACATTGAGCTGGACACTGGGTCTGTCTCTGGACACTGGGTCTGTCTCTGGACACTGGGTCTGTCTCTGGACACTGGGTCTGTGGACATTGAGCTGGACACTGGGTCTGTCTCTGGACACTGAGTCTGTCTCTGGACACTGGGTCTGTGGACATTGAGCTGGACACTGGGTCTGTCTCTGGACAGTGTGCTGGACACTGGGTCTGTCTCTGGACACTGGGTCTGTGGACATTGAGCTGGACACTGGGTCTGTCTCTGGACAGTGAGCTGGACACTGGGTCTGTGGACAGTGAGCTGGACACTGGGTCTGTGGACATTGAGCTGGACACTGGGTCTGTGGACATTGAGCTGGACACTGGGTCTGTCTCTGGACAGTGTGCTGGACACTGGGTCTGTCTCTGGACAGTGTGCTGGACACTGGGTCTGTCTCTGGACAGTGAGCTGGACACTGGGTCTGTGGACATTGAGCTGGACACTGGGTCTGTCTCTGGACACTGGGTCTGTGGACATTGAGCTGGACACTGGGTCTCTGGACAGTGAGCTGGACACTGGGTCTGTGGACAGTGAGCTGGACACTGGGTCTGTCTCTGGACACTGGGTCTGTGGACATTGAGCTGGACACTGGGTCTGTGGACATTGAGCTGGACACTGGGTCTGTGGACATTGAGCTGGACACTGGGTCTGTGGACATTGAGCTGGACACTGAGTCTGTCTCTGGACACTGGGTCTGTGGACAGTGTGCTGGACACTGAGTCTGTCTCTGGACAGTGTACTGGACACTGGGTCTGTCTCTGGACACTGGGTCTGTCTCTGGACACTGGGTCTGTCTCTGGACAGTGAGCTGGACACTGGGTCTGTCTCTGGACACTGGGTCTGTGGACATTGAGCTGGACACTGGGTCTGTCTCTGGACACTGGGTCTGTGGACATTGAGCTGGACACTGGGTCTGTGGACAGTGAGCTGGACACTGGGTCTGTCTCTGGACACTGGGTCTGTGGACATTGAGCTGGACACTGGGTCTGTGGACATTGAGCTGGACACTGGGTCTGTCTCTGGACACTGGGTCTGTCTCTGGACACTGGGTCTGTGGACATTGAGCTGGACACTGGGTCTGCCTCTGGACACTGAGTCTGTCTCTGGACAGTGTACTGGGCCTCTCTATGACGTTATTGGTTGAGGCTGTGGTATGTAAATTATTTGGGTTGGGGGATGGGCGGGATGGCTCGGGACCAATCAGAGGGCGGCGCGGTGACTCACCAAATATGGAGCGGCCGCGCCATAAAAGGGCAGATTGTGTCTTTATATGGCGGGAAATAGTGCCGGGCGCAGCCGCCTCACCCAGCTCCATCCGCGCCGCTGCCCCGCTCTCCCACACAGCGCACAGCCAGCAATATTCCCACCCAACTGGTACATCCCACTCCGCGGGCAAGCAGCTTGTACTGTCCACCCCACACTCCAGCATTGGGGCCATGTGGGCGGGAAATCCTCTCCGCACTCTTTTTGTGGGTGGTGTGTTATTAGTCGGTGTGACGCGGCCTGGGTTTCCTCTCCCGGTGTCTCCGGGTTCCACATTGTAACCAGTTTCCCCGTGGGAACCAGGATAGACCGGGAGAGACACCGGAGGGGGATAGGGGCTGGGAGAGACTGGGAAAGGGGTCAGGGGCCGGGAGAGACTGGGAAAGGGGTCAGGAGAGAGAGAGAGAGAGAGAGACACACTGGGAAAGGGGTCAGAGAGAGAGAGACACTGGGAAAGGGGTCAGAGAGAGAGTGACTGGGGAAGGGGTCAGGGAGAGAGAGAGTGACTGGGAAAGGGGTCAGGGAGAGAGAGAGAGAGAGACAGTGGGAAAGGGGTCAGGGAGGGAGAGAGATACTGGCAAAGGGGTCAGGGAGAGAGAGAGATACTGGGAAAGGGGTCAGGGAGAGAGCGAGAGATACTGGGAGAGGGGTCGGAGAGAGACTGGGAAAGGGGTCAGGGAGAGAGAGTGACTGGGGAAGGGGTCAGGGAGAGAGAGTGACTGGGGGGGGAGAGAGAGTGACTGGGGAAGGGGTCAGGGAGAGAGAGTGACTGGGGAAGGGGTCAGGGAGAGAGAGTGACTGGGGAAGGGGTCAGGGAGAGAGAGTGACTGGGAAGGGGTCAGGGAGAGTGACTGGGGAAGGGGTCAGGGAGAGTGACTGGGAAAGAGGACAGGAAGAGAAATCGGGAAAGGGGTCAGAGAGACAGATTGAAAAGGGGCAAGAGAGGGAGAGAGACTGGGAAAGTGGAGGGAGAGAGACTGGGAAAGGGGCAAGAGAGGGAGAAAGATAGGGGCAAGAGAGGGAAAAAGATTGGGGAAGAGAGGGAGCGAGATTGGGAAAGGGGGACGAGAGGCAGACACTGGGAAAGGGGAGAGAGACTGGGAAAGGGAGTGAGAGACTGGGAAAGGGAGTGAGAGACTGGGAAAGGGAGTAGTGAGATAAACTGGGAAAGAAGGTAGTGAGAGAGAGACTGGAAAAGGGATTGAGCGAGAGAGAGACTGGGAAAGGGAGTTGTGAGAGAGACTGGGAAAGGGAGTTGTGAGAGAGACTGGGAAAGGGAGTTGTGAGAGAGAGTGGGACAGAGAGAGAGTGGGACAGGGAGGGAGAGAGAGTGGGACAGGGAGGGAGAGAGAGTGGGACAGGGAGGGAGAGAGAGTGGGACAGGGATACAGGGGATGAGAGACTGGGATAGAGATAGGGAGTGAGACTGGGAAAGGGGAACAGGGTGACAGGGACCGGGATAGGGGCCGGGATAGGGGGACAGGGTGAGTCAGGGACCGGGATAGGGGCCGGGATAGGCAGGGTGAGCCGGGATAGGGATAGTCCGGGAGCTATGCTCCAGAGTCCGGCTGGAGCCGCTCCCCCGGAGGGCAGCAGCTCCTCCTCGCCGCCGGCGGGCAGCCTGGGGCCGGCCGTACCGCAGCCTCCTGCCGCTCCCCCTCCTGCGGGCGGCAGCCGGGAGTCACACCTGTCCACCCCGTACAGCGGCTCGGAGGCCAGCAGTGAGGAGGAGGAGGAGCTGCTGCTCAGCCGGGCCCCGGTGGACAGGAGGCCAGTCAAGCGGAGGCTGTCCGACTTGGAGGCGGCGGCGGCTGCAGGCTTAGCCGGGGTCAGCAGCCATGAAGCCGGCCTGGAGGGCGGCCTGGCCGCCGCGTACGGAGCGGGAGCAGCAGCGGCAGCAGCCGCCGCCGCCTCGGCAGCTGGAGGCGGCCTCAAACCCGGCAAGAAAACCCGAGGCCGGGTGAAAATCAAGATGGAATTCATCGACAACAAACTGAGGAGGTACACCACCTTCAGCAAGAGGAAGACAGGCATCATGAAGAAGGTAAACCCTCACTACCCCACAGCTGAGGGAGGGGGGTGAGGGAGAGGGGGGGGGCTCTGAGGGAGAGGGGGGGGGCTCTGAGGGAGAGAGGGGGGCTCTGAGGGAGAGAGGGGTGGCTCTGAGGGAAAGAGGGGGGGCTCTGAGGGAGAGAGGGGGGGCTCTGAGGGAGAGAGGGGGGGCTCTGAGGGAGGGCTCTGAGGGAGAGGGGGGGCTCTGAGGGAGAGAGGGGGGGCTCTGAGGGAGGGCTCTGAGGGAGGGAGGGGGGCTCTGAGGGAGAGGGGGGGGCTCTGAGGGAGGATAGGCTGGGGGGGGCGCTGAGGGAGAGGAGGGGGGGGCGCTGAGGGAGAGGAGGGGGGGCGCTGAGGGAGAGGAGGGGGGGGCGCTGAGGGAGAGGGGGGGGGCGCTGAGGGAGAGGAGGGGGGGGCGCTGAGGGAGAGGAGGGGGGGGGCGCTGAGGGAGAGGAGGGGGGGGCGCTGAGGGAGAGGAGGGGGGGGCGCTGAGGGAGAGGAGGGGGGGCGCTGAGGGAGAGGAGGGGGGGCGCTGAGGGAGAGGAGGGGGGGCGCTGAGGGAGAGGAGGGGGGGGCGCTGAGGGAGAGGAGGGGGGGGCGCTGAGGGAGAGGGAGGGGGGGCGCTGAGGGAGAGGGAGGGGGGGGCGCTGAGGGAGAGGAGGGGGGGGCGCTGAGGGAGAGGAGGGGGGGGCGCTGAGGGAGAGGAGGGGGGGGCGCTGAGGGAGAGGAGGGGTGGGCGCTGAGGGAGAAGAGGGGGGGGGCGCTGAGGGAGAGGAGGGGGGGGCGCTGAGGGAGAGGAGGGGGGGCGCTGAGGGAGGGGGGCGCTGAGGGAGGGGGGCGCTGAGGGAGAGAGACGGGGCGCTGAGGGGAGGGGGGGCGCTGAGGGGAGGGGGGGGCGCTGAGGGAGAGGGGAGGGGGGGCGCTGAGGGAGAGGGGGGGGCGCTGAGGGAGAGGGGAGGGGGGGGCGCTGAGGGAGAGGGGAGGGGGGGCGCTGAGGGAGAGGGGAGGGGGGGCGCTGAGGGAGAGGGGAGGGGGGGGCGCTGAGGGAGAGGGGAGGGGGGGGCGCTGAGGGAGAGGAGGGGGGGCGCTGAGGGAGAGGAGGGGGGGGCGCTGAGGGAGAGGAGGGGGGGCGCTGAGGGAGAGGAGGGGGGGCGCTAAGGGAGAGGAGGGGGGGCGCTGAGGGAGAGGAGGGGGGGCGCTGAGGGAGAGGAGGGGGGCGCTGAAGGAGAGGAGGAGGGGGGGGCGCTGAGGGAGAGGAGGGGGGGCGCTGAGGGAGGGGGGGGGCGCTGAGGGAGGGGGGGGCGCTGAGGGAGGGGAGGGGGCGCTGAGGGGGGGGGCGCTGAGGGGGGGCGCTGAGGGAGAGGAGGGGGGGGCTGAGGGAGAGGGGGGGGGCTGAGGGAGAGGAGGGGGGGGCTGAGGGAGAGGAGGGGGGGGCTGAGGGAGAGGAGGGGGGGCTGAGGGCCCGGAGAGGAAGAGGAGGGGGGCAGAGGGAGAGAGGGGTTCTGAGGGAGATGAGTGAGGGAGATGAGGAGCGATGGAAGGCTGAGGGAAAGGTGCTGAGGTGGCGGAGGAGTGAGCGGTCTGCGGGAGAGGAGGAGTGAGGGATGCTGAGGGTGAGGAGGAAGGGTTGACTGGGCTGAGGGCGAGGGTGTGACACCGGCCTGCCGCGTTTCTATATGGTGACAGTATCTATATCGACAGTGGGTGAGGAACATGCTGCTGTGTTTCTATATGGTGACAGTATTGATTTAGACAGTGGGTGTGGGGAACATGCTGCTGTGTTTCTATATGGTGACAGTATTGATATAGACAGTGGGTGTGGGGAACACGCTGCTGTGTTTCTATATGGTGACAGTATTGATATAGACAGTGGGTGTGGGGAACACGCTGCTGTGTTTCTATAGGGTGACAGTATTGATATAGACAGTGGGTGTGGGGAACACGCTGCTGTGTTTCTATATGGTGACAGTATTGATATAGACAGTGGGTGTGGGGAACATGCTGCTGTGTTTCTATATGGTGACAGTATCGATATCGACAGTTGGTGTAGGGAACATGCTGCTGCGTTTCTATATGGTGACAGTATTGATTTAGACAGTGCGTGTGGGAACATGCTGTTGTGTTTCTATATGGTGACAGTATTGATATAGACAGCATTGATAGGATGCTTTCTATAGTGCATCTGTATCGGGCTGCATCACAGCCTGGTATGGCAACTGCTCGGCCCAGGACCGCAAGGAGAGTCGTGAATACCGCCCAGTCCATCACACGAACCTGCCTCCCATCCATGGACTCCATCTACAGCTCCCGCTGCCGGGGGAAAGCGGGCAGCATAATCAAGGATCCCTCCCACCCGGCTTACTCACTTTTCCAACTTCTTCCATCGGGCAGGAGATTCAGAAGTCTTGAGAACACGCACGAACAGACTCAAAAACAGCTTCTTCCCCACTGTCACCAGACTCCTAAATGACCCTCTTATTGACTGACCTCATTAACACTACACCCTGTAGCTTCATCCGATGCCAATGCTTATGTAGTTACATTGTATATCTTGTGTTGCCCTATTATGTATTCTCATGTATTTTCTTGTCTTTTCTTGAATTTTGTTTAATTCCCTTTTCTTCCATGTACTGAATGATCTGTTGAGCTGCTTGCAGAAAAATACTTTTCACTGTACCTCGGTACACGTGACAATAAACAAATCCAATCCAGTGGCTGAGGGGAACACGCTGCGTGTTTCTATATGGTGACACTATTGATATAAACAGCAATAGTCATAGAGGACTCCATAGTCAGGGGCACAGGTAGGCACTTCTGTGGTCTTGAAAACAACTCCAGAATGTTGTGCTGCCTCCCTGATGCCAGGGTCTGAGGTGTTACTGAACGGCTGCAGGGCATCCTGAAGGGGGAGGGTGAAAAGGCAAAGTTAATGGTACATATTGGTACCAATGACATAGGTAGACAGTGGGATGAGTCTTGCATCAGGAATTCGGGGAAATGAAATGAAGGCTGTAGACTAAAAAGCAGGACCTCTGGGGTTGTAATCTCTGGAATCTGGGGGGTGGGCGCAAATCACGTTCATATGTTTTGGTCCTGTCCGAAGCTGGAGGATTACTGCAAGGAGGTGTTTAGGGTAATCTGTAAAGTGGTGCATGTGAAACTGGACCTGGGCCCTCGGGAGGCCATATTCGGGGTGTCAGACCAGCCGGAGTTGGAAATGGGTGTGGAGATGTTGTAGCCTTCGCCTCGTTGAAGGTGGATCTGTTAGGGTGGAGATCAACCTCTCCACCCTGTGCCCTGGCGTGGCTGGGGGGTGGGGGCTTGACTCTTGAGAAGGTCAAATTTGAACTAAGGGGAAGAATGGAGGGGTTCTATAATTCGTAGGTGTTATTCATTATGCACTTTCAAGAATTGGATTACATCGAACATTAGGAGGGGGGTCTGGGAGGGTTGGGGGGGGGGGGAGACGGACTGTATTTGTTAACGGTAACTGGGTGATTCCTGGTTCGTTTTTGTCATTTGTTATGTTAACATGCGGGCTAATGTTTGGGGGTTTGGTGGGAGGATGGGATTGTTGTTATTGATATGGGGATTGACATTACATTCATTACTGATTATTGTTTATTGTTGGGTGTAAATGTGGGAGAAAATGTGAAAAAGGAGGAAAATAAAAATATTTTAAAAACACCATTGCAATGAAGTTACTGTGAAAAGTCACCACATTCTGGCACCTGTTCGGGTCACAGAGGGAGAATTCAGAATGTCCAATTCACCTAACAAGCACGTCATTTGGGGACTTGTGGGAGGAAACCGGAGCACCCGGAGGAAACCGACACAGACACGGGGAGAACGTGGGCGAGCGCTAGCTAAATCCAGGAAGCTAGAGATAATTGATGCGGTTGCTCAGCATTTAAATTAGAAAAAGATGCCAGAAACGCAGCCTGGGTCATGGCAAAAATCAGCAAAATTAGCTAAGGTCCAGTTACAAATGAAACGATTAGAAATACAGCAAAAAGAAAGAGAGGTCACAAAGATGATTGATGCAGGTAAGACAGTGGATGTTGTCTATATGGACTTCAGTAAGGCCTTTGACAAGGTTCCTCATGGCAGACTGGTGCAAAAGGTGAAGTCACGCGGGATCAGAGGTGAGCTGGCAAGATGGATACAGAACTGGCTAGGTCATAGAAGGCAGAGAGTAGCAATGGAAGGGTGCTTTTCTAATTGGAGGGCTGTGACTAGTGGTGTTCCGCAGGGTTCAGTGCTGGGACCGTTGCTGTTTGTAGTATATATAAATGATTTGGAGGAAAATGTAACTGGTCTGATTAGTAAGTTTGCAGGAAAGGTTGGTGGAATTGCAGATAGCGATGAGGCCTGTCCTGTCAGGATACAGCAGGATTTAGATCATTTGGAGACTTGGACGGAGAGATGGCAGATGGAGTTTAATTCGGACAAATGTGAGGTAATGCATTTTGGAAGGTCTAATGCAGGTAGGGAATATACAGTGAATGGTAGAACCCTCAAGAGTATTGACAGTTAGAGAGATCTAGGTGTACAGGTCCACAGGTCACTGAAAGGGGCAATACAGGTGGAGAAGGTAGTCAAGAAGGCATACAGCATGCTTGCCTTCATTGTCCGGGGCATTGGAGTATAAGAATTGGCAAGTCATGTTGCAGCTGTATAGAACCTTAGTTAGGCCACACTTGGAGTATAGTGTTCAATTC
This sequence comes from Scyliorhinus canicula, assembly GCF_902713615.1. NCBI lineage: Eukaryota > Metazoa > Chordata > Chondrichthyes > Carcharhiniformes > Scyliorhinidae > Scyliorhinus > Scyliorhinus canicula. The sequence continues at coordinate 11,682,259 of NC_052151.1, read as the reverse complement.
TGGGCGCAACACTACCAGAAGGATGTGGAGGCTTTAGAGAGGGTGCAGAAGAGATTTACCAGGATGTTGCCTGGTACGGAGGGCATTAGTTATGAGGAACAGTGGAATAAACTTGGTTTGTTCTCACTGGAACGACGGAGGTTGAGGGGCGACCTGATAGAGGTCTACAAAATTATGAGGGGCATAGACAGAGCGGATAGTCAGTCTTTTTCCCAGGGTAGAGGGGTCAATTACTAGGGGGCATAGGTTTAAGGTGCGAGGGGCAAGGTTTAGAGGAGATGGATGAGGCAAGTTTTTTTTACGCAGAGGGTAGTGTGTGCCTGGAACTCGCTGCCGGAGGAGGTGGTGGAAGCAGGGACGATAGTGACATTTAAGGGGCATCTTGACAAATACATGAATAGGATGGGAATAAGAACATAAGAACATAAGAACTAGGAACAGGAGTAGGCCATCTGGCCCCTCGAGCCTGCTCCGCCATTCAATGAGATCATGGCTGGTCTTTTGTGGACTCAGCTCCACTTTCCGGCCCGAACACCATAACCCTTAATCCCTTTATTCTTCAAAAAACTATCTATCTTTACCTTAAAAACATTTAATGAAGGAGCCTCAACTGCTTCACTGGGCAAGGAATTCCATAGATTCACAACCCTTTGGGTGAAGAAGTTCCTCCTAAACTCAGTCCTAAATCTACTTCCCATTATTTTGAGGCTATGCCCCCTAGTTCTGCTTTCACCCGCCAGTGGAAACAACCTGCCCGCATCTATCCTATCTATTCCCTTCATAATTTTAAATGTTTCTATAAGATCCCCCCTCATCCTTCTAAATTCCAACGAGTACAGTCCCAGTCTACTCAATCTCTCCTCGTAATCCAATCCCTTCAGCTCTGGGATTAACCTAGTGAATCTCCTCTGCACACCCTCCAGCGCCAGAACGTCCTTTCTCAAGTAAGGAGACCAAAACTGAACACAATACTCCAGGTGTGGCCTCATTAACACCTTATACAATTGCAACATAACCTCCCTAGTCTTAAACTCCATCCCTCCAGCAATGAAGGACAAAATTCCATTTGCCTTCTTAATCACCTGTTGCACCTGTCAACCAACTTTCTGTGACTCATGCACTAGCACACCCAGGTCTCTCTGCACAGCGGCATGCTTTAATATTTTATCATTTAAATAATAATCCCGTTTGCTGTTATTCCTACCAAAATGGATAACCTCACATTTGTCAACATTGTATTCCATCTGCCAGACCCTAGCCCATTCACTTAACCTATCCAAATCCCTCTGCAGACTTCCAGTATCCTCTGTACTTTTCGCTTTACCACTCATCTTGGTGTCATCTGCAAACTTGGTCACATTGCCCTTGGTCCCCAACTCCAAATCATCAATGTAAATTGTGAACAATTGTGGGCCCAACACGAATCTCTGAGGGACACCACTAGCTACTGATTGCCAACCAGAGAAACACCACTCTTTGCTTTCTATTAATTAACCAATCCTCTATCCATGCTATTACTTTACCCTTAATGCCATGCATCTTTATCTTATGCAGCAACCTTTTGTGTGGCACCTTGTCAGAGGCTTTCTGGAAATCCAGATATACCACATCCATTGGCTCCCTGTTATCTACTGCACTGGTAATGTCCTCAAAAAATTCCACTAAATTAGTTAGGCATGACCTGCCCTTATGAACCCATGCTGTGTCTGCCCAATGGGACAATTTCTATCCAGATACCTCGCTATTTCTTCCTTGATGATAGATTCCAGCATCTTCCCTACTACCGAAGTTAAGGTCACTGGCCTATAATTTCCTGCTCTCTGCCTACCTCCTAGAGGGATACGGACCCAGGAAGTGTAGAAGATTTTAGTTTAGTCGGTCAGCATGGTCAGCACAGGCTTGGAGGGCCGAAGGGCCGGTTCCTGTGCTGTACTTTTCTTTGTTCTTTGAGATGGAGCATTTCAAATAGAAATGAAGAAGTTGAAATTAGAAAGATAGGAAAAAGCATTCAAGTGAGTTCCAGCTAAAAGCACTGGAAATTAAAAGGGAACTGCCAGGAACTAGATGGGAGCTTAAGCCTAGAATAGAACCCAGGCTATAAAACAAAGCCAGGCAGAATCTCTGGGGCTGGAGCATCCCTCCCCAATGAGCTGAACACATTCTATGCCTGCTTTGAACAGACAGCCAATTCATCAATGCCACCCACCCCAACAGCCCTGGACACTCCCATACCCACTATTACAGCCTCGGAGGTAAGGACTAACTTCTTGAAAGTGAATCCGGGGAAAGTGACGGGCCCCGACGGAGTCCCTGGGTGAGCACTCAGACCCTGCGCTGACCAGGTGGAGAGTGTATTCGCAGACATCTTCACCACCTCACTCCTCCGCTCTGAGGTCCCCACCTCCTTCAAGAAGACCACCATAATACCAGTACCAAGGACGAACAAGGTAGTGTGCCTCGACGACTACCGACCGGTGGCCCTGACGTCTGTTATGATGAAATGCTTCGAGTGGCTAGTCATGAGATGGATCAACGCCAGCCTCCCAGACAGTCTTGATCTATGGCAGTTCGTCTATCGCCGCAACTGGTCCACAGCAGATGCTATATCTCTGGCCCTACAATCAACACCTCGACAACAAGGACACCTTTGTCAGACTACTGTTCATAGACTACAGCTCCGCCTTCAACACCATTATCCCGACGAGACTAATAAGCAAACTCTGCAACCTTGGACTTGACCCCTCCCTGGGCAGCTGGATCCTTGCCTTCCTCACCAACAGACTGCAATCTGTCAGGAGCGGCAACAGCACCTCATCCACAATAGTCCTCAACACCGGGACCACGCAAGGATGTGGGCTCAGTCCTCTACTGTACTCCCTATACACACATGACTGTGTGGCAAGATTTAACTCCAATTCGATTGACAAGTTTGCAGATGATGCGACTGTGGTGGGTCGTATCTGAAACATTTACAAATCAGACTACAGAAGGGAGATAGATCACTTGGTTGCATGGTGTACAGAAAACAACCTCTCTCTAAATGTTGGAAAACGAAGGAACTGATCATCGACTTCAAGAAGTGTAGCACGATCTCCCCCTACATCAATGGTTCTAAAGTGGAGATGATTGATAGGTTTAAGTTCCTGGGGGTCAACCATCACCAACAGTCTGTCCTGGTCCACTCACGTTGATGCAACAGTCAAGAAAGCCCAACAGCGTCTCTACTTCCTACAGAAGTTAAAGAAATTCGGCATGTTGCATCGAATCTCTCAAACTTCTACAAATGTGCCATAGAGAGCATCCTATCTGGCAGCATCACCCCAGCTTGGTATGGCAACTACTCGGCCCAAGGTCACAAGAAACTTCAGAGTGTGGTGAACTCAGCCCAATGCATCACACAAGCTTGGCACCCTCCCATTGATTCTGTCTACTCCTCCCGCTGCCACAGGAAGGCAGACGGCATTGTCAGAGACACCTCATACCCAGACTTTGCCCTCTTCCAGACCCTTCCATCAGGCAGAAGGTATAGAAGTCTGAAGACTCACACATCTAGACATAGGAACAGCTTCTTCCCCAAATCTACTAGACTCTTCAACGACGCCCTATGCTGCTCTTGCTCGTGTATTTGCTTTGTTTGGCCCTTGTTCCGCAATGTAACCAATTACTATTTGTCAATGTACTTTGTCGATTATTCTTTTTGTCTACTGTATACGTTCCCTTGGCCACAGAAAAATACTTTTCACAGTTCTTCGTTATATGTGAGAATCAATCGATCAAGGTATACTTGCATTTGTACAGGTCCTTCCAAAATTTGAAAAGGAAGTAGAGGCATTGTTATTGCCATTTGAGAAAATAGCTACACAAATGGAGTGGCCAAAGGAAATGTGGACATTACCCGTGCAAAGTAAATTGGGGTGGGCACAGGATGTTTACCCTGTCAGAGGGGTATCTAAGGATTACAACAAAGTAAAAAAAGGCTACTCTGCGTGCATGTGAATTAGTGCCAGAGGCAAAAGTTTTGCAATTGAAAGAAATAGCTGAGACAGTCTTGTGCTGAATTTGAAAGGGTGAAGCAGAACAATTTTAATAGGCAAATACGAGCATTTTGAATTGAAACTACCTGTGGGACTTGGAGAAACAATTCTCTTGGAAGAATTTAAGAATTCCCTACCTTCTGTGATAACCCATGTTGAACCAAAAGGTGATGACTGCCAGACAAGCAGCAATTATGGCTGACGATTATGAACTATTCTATAAATTTAAACCCAAGTTCCACCTCCATAATTTTGAAAAATATAGGAAGTGGGAGAGTGAAGGGAAGACAGGTAGCCAAGGTAGAGAATGGAGAGCTGGGAATGCTCCAAGTTCATCTCCTCAGACCAGGAAGGAAGGTACTGAGGGTGAAGGGGAGACACTAAGGCCTCCGTGTTACCATGGCAATAAAGCGGGACATGTTTCATCTACATGTTGGACGTTGAAGGGGAAGTCCATGGGATTTATTGGGATTCAGAAGGAAGATTCTGAAAAGGGAACAAAAGTTTAGAATGTTACCGGGCAGATTGTAGTTTTAATGAGACCTGAGGTAAACGCTGCTGTGGGAGTAGGTGCGCTGAACGAGGCCGAGGAGAGATATGCTGGGTTTTTGTCTGAGGGGGAGATCACACTATTTTCATCAAGTGATGAAGGTAAATCCATGACTATTTTAAGGACACAGGTGCTACACAAACTCTCTGACTGGAGAGGGATTTGGGTTTTCCCTCCGGAGAGTTCAATGAAAGCTAAGGTGTTAGTGAATGGGATAAGTGGAGATTATATCCTAGTTCCCTTATTTAAAGTACAATTGGAGTTTGATTTGTTATCAGGTCCAATAGTTGCCCGAGTGATTCAGAAGTTACCAGTGGACGGAGTGGGGGATGATTTGGCAGGAGTGAAGGTTGTAGCTTTGCCTACAATTATAGAGAGTCCGAGGGAAGATAAGGAGACAGAACAGTTACAGGAACAGATTCCAGATATATTTTGCTACGGGCTAAGCAAATCACCAGAGATGGGAGTCACACTACCATCAGATGGTACAGTAGCCAATACTATACTTGAAGATGAGGATAATTCTGAGTGTCCAAAGACGTGCAGGTTAGGTAGATTGACCATGATAAATTGCCCTTGGTGACCAAAAAGGTTAGGAGGGGTTATGGGGATAGGGTGGAAGTGAGGGTTTAAGTGGGTCGGTGCAGACTCGATGGGCCGAATGGCCTCCTTCTGCACTGTATGTTCTATGTTTGGTACAACTTCATTAATTGAGGCCTATGATGCAGACTTAGAGTTCCATAAATGAGCAGAATCAGCTCTCAGAAGTTGAGGCTGAAGGGTTTCCAGACTGTTGTTATTTTAAGAACGGAGTACTGATGAGAAAGTGGAGACGTCTTCATAGACCTGCTGACAAGCAATGGTCGATTATTCATCAAATAGTGGCACCACCCAAATATCGTAGGAAATGTCTGACGATAGCACATGAAATACCATTGGCAGACCATGTGGGAATTTGGAAAACTCTGGCATCGAGTCAGCAAGTATATTTCCTGGCCAGGATTCCATAGGATGTAGTGCAATACTGTTGAACCTGTCAGGTAATAGGTAAACCACAACATGGGATTCCACCAGTCCCTTTAATACCCATACCAGTGTTTGAAGGGCCATTTATTCTGGTATTGGTGGACTGTGTAGGACCTTTTCCTAAAAGGGAAGCAGGGCATCTTACATTCTTGCGTTCATGGATATGACCACCTGATTTCTGGAAACTGCACCTTTTGGGAACAATTACAGCCAAGATAGTAATGGAAAAATTGATACAATGTTTCACATGCTGTGACCGACCATAGAAGTATAATCCAACCAGGGTTCTAACTTTGTGTCTAAACTTGTCCATGACGCAATTCATAGTTTAGGTCTCAAACAACTAAAATCAACCGCCTATCATCCTTTGGAGAGATATCATCAGACTCTCAACCATGTTTAGGGCCTATTGCCGTGACTGTGCAAGAGATTAGGACAAAGGATTGGATTTTTTACTATTTGCCACCAGAGATTCTCTGAACAAATCTTCTGGGTTTAGACTATTTGAATTGGCCTATGGTCATGAAGTATGGGGTTTCTTAAAATTGATGAAAGAAGAGCCATGAAAATGCTTCATAAGGATACTGCAAAATAATAAGTAGATTTGTAAGTACACACCGGGGTGCTGGGTAAAAATCCTGGAACGCCCTCCCCAACAGCATTGTGGGTATACCTACACCACCGGGACTGCAACTGTTCAAGAAGGCAGCTCACCACCACCTTCTGAAAGGCAACTAGGGATAGGCCGAAAAGGCTGGCCGAACCATACCGTTTATATAAAAAGAATGAACTGAACATGTTGTGGACTTGGGTGACTCCAAGCCAAGATAATAGCATCTATCTTGACAAAACCCACAGAAGCTAGTTCAGATAGAGCGGAAATCCAACATATTGAGGTAAGAAGCGAAAATGGCATGGTCCGCAGAATATCAAACAAGGTTTGAAAAATTAAGGACTGTTACAAACGTATGAACTGGAGGATCAATATAATGATGGAGGATGAATGGATTTATGTTTGAGCTTTATGTCTTGTATACTTAAATATCCGAACCCTAGGGAAAGAGATGTGTTAGGGCCCTTCATGTTGATTCCCTTAGTTCCTAATTCTTTTATTTTATCTCTATTGGTTTTGGTCCATGGATCTCAGGAGCAGTACTCCGAAAGCTAGTGTTTGAAACAAACCTGTTGGACTTTATTTAACCTGGTGTTGTTACTGACTTCTTACTGGACTTAATTATAGTTACTGTTAATAATAAAAAGTTGATTGTGTTTAAATGAACAATCCTGGTGCCTGTAGTTATTGGACAGCCGATGGCATCGGGTATTTTAAAATAAAAGTTATTTTCTTTTTAAAAAAATATTTATATTCTTCTTTTTCACATTTTCTCACAAATTTGCACCCACCAACAATAAACAATAATCAGTAACGAATATAATGTCAATCCCCATATCAACAACAATCCCTTCCTCCCCCCAGACATTAGCCTGCATGTTAACATAAACAAATAACAAAAAGGAATCAGGAATCACCCATAGTCACCACTAACACACACAGTCCCTCTCCCCACCCACTAATGTTCGATGTTACCCAATTCTCGAAAGTGCATGATGAATAATGCCCATGAATTGTAGAACCCCTCCATCCTTGCCCTCAGTTCAAACTTAACCTTCTCAAGAGTCAAGAATTCCAACAAGTCCCCCCCCGCCACGCCAGGGCACAGGGTGGAGAGGTTGATCTCTTTCCCAACACGATCCGCCTTCGGGAGATCAACGAGCCGAAGGCTACAACATCTGCCTCTGCCCCATTTCCAACCCCGGCTGGTCCGACACCCCGAATATGGCCTCCCGAGGGCTCGGGTCCAGTTTCACGTGCACCACTTTAGAGATTACCATAAGACCATAAGACATAGGAGTGGAAGTAAGGCCATTCGGCCCATCGAGTCCACTCCGCCATTCAATCATGGCTGATGGGCATTTCAACTCCACCTACCAGCATTCTCCCCGTAGCCCTTAATTCCTCGCGACATCAAGAATTTATCTATCTCTGCCTTGAAGCCATTTAGCGTCCCGGCCTCCACTGCACTCCGCGGCAATGAATTCCACAGGCCCACCACTCTCTGGCTGAAGAAATGTCTCCGCATTTCTGTTCTGAATTTACCCCCTCTAATTCTAAGGCTGTGCCCACGGGTCCTCGTCTCCTCGCCTAACGGAAACAGTTTCTTTGCGTCCACCCTTTCTAAGCCATGTATTATCTTGTAAGTTTCTATTAGATCTCCCCTTAACCTTCTAAACTCCAATGAATACAATCCCAGGATCCTCAGCCGTTCATCATATGTTAGACCCGCCATTCCAGGGATCATCCGTATGAATCTCCGCTGGACACTCTCCAGTGCCAGTATGTCCTTCCTGAGATGTGGGGCCCAAAACTGGACACAGTACTCCAAATGGGGCCTAACCAGAGCCTTATAAAGGCTCAGTAGCACATCGCTGCTTTTATATTCCAACCCTCTTGAGATAAATGACAACATTGCATTCGCTTTCTTAATCACAGATTCAACCTGCATGTTTACCTTTAGGGAATCCTCGACTAGCACTCCCAGATCCCTTTGTACTTTGGCATTATGAATTTTCTCACCGTTTAGAAAGTAGTCTATGCTTGGATTCTTTTTTCCAGAGTGCAAGACCTCACATTTTCTCACGTTGAATTGCATCAGCCATTTCCTGCACCACTCTCCCAAACTGTCTAGATCCTTCTGCAGCCTCCCCACTTCCTCAGCACTACCTGCCTGACCACCTAACTTCGTATCATCGGCAAACTTCGCTAGAATGCCCCCAGTCCCTTCATCCAGATCATTAATATATATGGTGAACAGCTGCGGCCCCAACACTGAACCCTGTGGGACACCGCTGGTCACCGGCTGCCATTCCGAAAAAGAACCTTTTATCCCAACTCTCTGCCTTCTGTCAGACAGCCAATCCTCAACCCATGCCAGTAGCTCACCTCGAACACCATGGGCCCTCACCTTACTCAGCAGCCTCCTGTGTGGCACCTTATCAAAGGCCTTTTGGAAATCCAGATAGACCACATCCACTGGGTTTCCCTGGCCTAACCTACTTGTCACCTCCTCAAAGAATTCTAACAGGTTCGTCAGGCACGACCTCCCCTTACTAAATCCATGTTGACATGTTCTAATCCGACCCTGCTCTTCCAAGAATTTAGAAATCTCATCCTTAACGATCGATTCTAGAATTTTACCAACAACCGAGGTTAGGCTAATTGGCCTATAATTTTCCATCTTTTATCTTGATCCTTTCTTGAACAAGGGGGTTACAACAGCGATCTTCCAATTGTCTATATCAATACTGTCACCATATAGAAACACAGCAGCATGTTCCCCTCACCCACTGTCTATATCAATACTGTCACCATATAGAAACACAGCAGCGTGTTCCCCTCACCCACTGTCTATATCAATACTGTCACCATATAGAAACACAGCAGCGTGTTCCCCACATCCACTGTCTATATCAATACTGTCACCATATAGAAACACAGCAGCGTGTTCCCCTCACCCACTGTCTATATCAATACTGTCACCATATAGAAACACAGCAGCGTGTTCCCCACACCCACTGTCTATATCAATACTGTCACCATATAGAAACACAGCAGCGTGTTCCCCACACCCACTGTCTATATCAATACTGTCACCATATAGAAACACAGCAGCATGTTCCCCACACCCACTGTCTATATCAATACTGTCACCATATAGAAACACAGCAGCATGTTCCCATACCCACTGTCTATATCAATACTGTCACCATATAGAAACACAGCAGCGTGTTCCCATCACCCACTGTCTATATCAATACTGTCACCATATAGAAACACAGCAGCGTGTTCCCATCACCCACTGTCTATATCAATACTGTCACCATATAGAAACACAGCAGCGTGTTCCCCTCACCCACTGTCTATATCAATACTGTCACCATATAGAAACACAGCAGCATGTTCCCACACCCACTGTCTATATCAATACTGTCACCATATAGAAACACAGCAGCGTGTTCCCCTCACCCACTGTCTATATCAATACTGTCACCATATAGAAACACAGCAGCGTGTTCCCCTCACCCACTGTCTATATCAATACTGTCACCATATAGAAACACAGCAGCGTGTTCCCCACACCCACTGTCTATATCAATACTGTCACCATATAGAAACACAGCAGCATGTTCCCATCACCCACTGTCTATATCAATACTGTCACCATATAGAAACACAGCAGCGTGTTCCCCATCACCCACTGTCTATATCAATACTGTCACCATATAGAAACACAGCAGCGTGTTCCCCACACCCACTGTCTATATCAATACTGTCACCATATAGAAACACAGCAGCGTGTTCCCCTCACCCACTGTCTATATCAATACTGTCACCATATAGAAACACAGCAGCGTGTTCCCCATCACCCACTGTCTATATCAATACTGTCACCATATAGAAACACAGCAGCTGTTCCCATCACCCACTGTCTATATCAATACTGTCACCATATAGAACACAGCAGCGTGTTCCCCTACCCACTGTCTATATCAATACTGTCACCATATAGAAACACAGCAGCGTGTTCCCCTCACCCACTGTCTATATCAATACTGTCACCATATAGAAACACAGCAGCGTGTTCCCATACCCACTGTCTATATCAATACTGTCACCATATAGAAACACAGCAGCGTGTTCCCCACACCCACTGTCTATATCAATACTGTCACCATATAGAAACACAGCAGCGTGTTCCCCTCACCCACTGTCTATATCAATACTGTCACCATATAGAAACACAGCAGCGTGTTCCCCTACACCCACTGTCTATATCAATACTGTCACCATATAGAAACACAGCAGCATGTTCCCCTCACCCACTGTCTATATCAATACTGTCACCATATAGAAACACAGCAGCATGTTCCCCACACCCACTGTCTATATCAATACTGTCACCATATAGAAACACAGCAGCGTGTTCCCCTCACCCACTGTCTATATCAATACTGTCACCATATAGAAACACAGCAGCGTGTTCCCCTCACCCACTGTCTATATCAATACTGTCACCATATAGAAACACAGCAGCATGTTCCCATACCCACTGTCTATATCAATACTGTCACCATATAGAAACACAGCAGCGTGTTCCCCTCACCCACTGTCTATATCAATACTGTCACCATATAGAAACACAGCAGCGTGTTCCCCTCACCCACTGTCTATATCAATACTGTCACCATATAGAAACACAGCAGCATGTTCCCATCACCCACTGTCTATATCAATACTGTCACCATATAGAAACACAGCAGCGTGTTCCCCTCACCCACTGTCTATATCAATACTGTCACCATATAGAAACACAGCAGCATGTTCCCCTCACCCACTGTCTATATCAATGCTGTCACCATATAGAAACACAGCAGCTGTGTTCCCCACATCCACTGTCTATATCAATACTGTCACCATATAGAAACACAGCAGCGTGTCCCCACACCCACTGTCTATATCAATACTGTCACCATATAGAAACACAGCAGCGTGTTCCCCTCACCCACTGTCTATATCAATACTGTCACCATATAGAAACACAGCAGCGTGTTCCCCACATCCACTGTCGATATCAATACTGTCACCATATAGAAACACAGCAGCGTGTTCCCCTCACCCACTGTCTATATCAATACTGTCACCATATAGATCACAGCAGCGTGTTCCCCTCACCCACTGTCTATATCAATACTGTCACCATATAGAAACACAGCAGCGTGTTCCCTCACCCACTGTCTATATCAATACTGTCACCATATAGAAACACAGCAGCGTGTTCCCCACACCCACTGTCTATATCAATACTGTCACCATATAGAAACACAGCAGCGTGTTCCCCTCACCCACTGTCTATATCAATACTGTCACCATATAGAAACACAGCAGCGTGTTCCCCTCACCCACTGTCTATATCAATACTGTCACCATATAGAAACACAGCAGCGTGTTCCCCTCACCCACTGTCTATATCAATACTGTCACCATATAGAAACACAGCAGCGTGTTCCCCACACCCACTGTCTATATCAATACTGTCACCATATAGAAACACAGCAGCATGTTCCCCTCACCCACTGTCTATATCAATACTGTCACCATATAGAAACACAGCAGCATGTTCCCATCACCCACTGTCTATATCAATACTGTCACCATATAGAAACACAGCAGCGTGTTCCCCTCACCCACTGTCTATATCAATACTGTCACCATATAGAAACACAGCAGCATGTTCCCCTCACCCACTGTCTATATCAATACTGTCACCATATAGAAACACAGCAGCGTGTTCCCCTCACCCACTGTCTATATCAATACTGTCACCATATAGAAACACAGCAGCATGTTCCCCTCACCCACTGTCTATATCAATACTGTCACCATATAGAAACACAGCAGCATGTTCCCCACACCCACTGTCTATATCAATACTGTCACCATATAGAAACACAGCAGCATGTTCCCCACACCCACTGTCTATATCAATACTGTCACCATATAGAAACACAGCAGCATGTTCCCCTACACCCACTGTCTATATCAATACTGTCACCATATAGAAACACAGCAGCGTGTTCCCATACCCACTGTCTATATCAATACTGTCACCATATAGAAACACAGCAGCATGTTCCCCACACCCACTGTCTATATCAATACTGTCACCATATAGAAACACAGCAGCATGTTCCCCACACCCACTGTCTATATCAATACTGTCACCATATAGAAACACAGCAGCATGTTCCCCTACACCCACTGTCTATATCAATACTGTCACCATATAGAAACACAGCAGCGTGTTCCCATCACCCACTGTCTATATCAATACTGTCACCATATAGAAACACAGCAGCATGTTCCCCCTCACCCACTGTCTATATCAATACTGTCACCATATAGAAACACAGCAGCGTGTTCCCCTCACCCACTGTCTATATCAATACTGTCACCATATAGAAACACAGCAGCGTGTTCCCCTCACCCACTGTCTATATCAATACTGTCACCATATAGAAACACAGCAGCATGTTCCCATCACCCACTGTCTATATCAATACTGTCACCATATAGAAACACAGCAGCGTGTTCCCCTCACCCACTGTCTATATCAATACTGTCACCATATAGAAACACAGCAGCGTGTTCCCCTCACCCACTGTCTATATCAATACTGTCACCATATAGAAACACAGCAGCAGTGTTCCCATACCCACTGTCTATATCAATACTGTCACCATATAGAAACACAGCAGCGTGTTCCCCTCACCCACTGTCTAAATCAATACTGTCACCATATAGAAACACAGCAGCATGTTCCCCTCACCCACTGTCTATATCAATGCTGTCACCATATAGAAACACAGCAGTGTGTTCCCCACATTCACTGTCGATATCAATACTGTCACCATATAGAAACACAACAGCGTGGTCCCCACACCCACTGTCTATATCAATACTGTCACCATATAGAAACACAGCAGCGTGTTCCCCTCACCCACTGTCTAAATCAATACTGTCACCATATAGAAACACAGCAGCGTGTTCCCCACATCCACTGTCGATATCAATACTGTCACCATATAGAAACACAGCAGCGTGTTCCCCTCACCCACTGTCTATATCAATACTGTCACCATATAGATCACAGCAGCGTGTTCCCCTTGCCCACTGTTTATATCAATACTGTCACCATATAGAAACACAGCAGTGTGTTCCCTCACCCACTGTCTATATTAATACTGTCACCATATAGAAACACAGCAGCGTGTTCCCCTTGCCCACTGTCTATATCAATACTGTCACCATATAGAAACACAGCAGTGTTCCCCTCACCCACTGTCTATATCAATACTGTCACCATATAGAAACACAGCAGTGTGTTCCCCACACCCACTGTCTATATCAATACTGTCACCATATAGAAACACAGCAGCATGTTCCCCTCACCCACTGTCTATATCAATACTGTCACCATATGGAAACACAGCAGCATGTTCCCATACCCACTGTCTATATCAATACTGTCACCATATAGAAGCACAGCAGCGTGTTCCCCTCACCCACTGTCCATATCAATACTGTCACCATATAGAAACACAGCAGCATGTTCCCCACACCCACTGTCTATATCAATACTGTCACCATATAGAAACACAGCAGCATGTTCCCCACACCCACTGTCTATATCAATACTGTCACCATATAGAAACACAGCAGCGTGTTCCCCTCACCCACTGTCTATATCAATACTGTCACCATATAGAAACACAGCAGCGTGTTCCCCACACCCACTGTCTATATCAATACTGTCACCATATAGAAACACAGCAGCGTGTTCCCCTCACCCACTGTCTATATCAATACTGTCACCATATAGAAACACAGCAGCGTGTTCCCCTCACCCACTGTCTATATCAATACTGTCACCATATAGAAACACAGCAGCATGTTCCCCTCACCCACTGTCTATATCAATACTGTCACCATATAGAAACACAGCAGCATGTTCCCCTACACCCACTGTCTATATCAATACTGTCACCATATAGAAACACAGCAGCGTGTTCCCCTCACCCACTGTCTATATCAATACTGTCACCATATAGAAACACAGCAGCATGTTCCCCTACACCCACTGTCTATATCAATACTGTCACCATATAGAAACACAGCAGCGTGTTCCCATACCCACTGTCTATATCAATACTGTCACCATATAGAAACACAGCAGCATGTTCCCATCACCCACTGTCTATATCAATACTGTCACCATATAGAAACACAGCAGCATGTTCCCCTCACCCACTGTCTATATCAATACTGTCACCATATAGAAACACAGCAGCGTGTTCCCCTCACCCACTGTCTATATCAATGCTGTCACCATATAGAAATACAGCAGCGTGTTCCCCACACCCACTGTCTATATCAATACTGTCACCATATAGAAACACAGCAGCGTGTTCCCCTCACCCACTGTCTATATCAATACTGTCACCATATAGAAACACAGCAGTGTGTTCCCACACCCACTGTCTATATCAATACTGTCACCATATAGAAACACAGCAGCGTGTTCCCCTTGCCCACTGTCTATATCAATACTGTCACCATATAGAAACACAGCAGCGTGTTCCCCTCACCCACTGTCTATAGCAATACTGTCACCATATAGAAACACAGCAGTGTGTTCCCCACACCCACTGTCTATATCAATACTGTCACCATATAGAAACACAGCAGCGTGTTCCCCTCACCCACTGTCTATATCAATACTGTCACCATATAGAAACACAGCAGCGTGTTCCCCTCACCCACTGTCTATATCAATACTGTCACCATATAGAAACACAGCAGCATGTTCCCATACCCACTGTCTATATCAATACTGTCACCATATAGAAACACAGCAGCATGTTCCCCTCACCCACTGTCTATATCAATACTGTCACCATATAGAAACACAGCAGCGTGTTCCCCTCACCCACTGTCTATATCAATACTGTCACCATATAGAAACACAGCAGCATGTTCCCATACCCACTGTCTATATCAATACTGTCACCATATAGAAACACAGCAGCGTGTTCCCCACACCCACTGTCTATATCAATACTGTCACCATATAGAAACACAGCAGCATGTTCCCCTCACCCACTGTCTATATCAATACTGTCACCATATAGAAACACAGCAGCATGTTCCCCTACACCCACTGTCTATATCAATACTGTCACCATATAGAAACACAGCAGCGTGTTCCCCTACACCCACTGTCTATATCAATACTGTCACCATATAGAAACACAGCAGCGTGTTCCCCTCACCCACTGTCTATATCAATACTGTCACCATATAGAAACACAGCAGCATGTTCCCACACCCACTGTCTATATCAATACTGTCACCATATAGAAACACAGCAGCGTGTTCCCCTCACCCACTGTCTATATCAATACTGTCACCATATAGAAACACAGCAGCTGTGTTCCCCTCACCCACTGTCTATATCAATACTGTCACCATATAGAAACACAGCAGCATGTTCCCATCACCCACTGTCTATATCAATACTGTCACCATATAGAAACACAGCAGCGTGTTCCCCTCACCCACTGTCTATATCAATACTGTCACCATATAGAAACACAGCAGCATGTTCCCCTCACCCACTGTCTATATCAATACTGTCACCATATAGAAACACAGCAGCGTGTTCCCCATCACCCACTGTCTATATCAATACTGTCACCATATAGAAACACAGCAGCGTGTTTCCCATCACCCACTGTCTATATCAATACTGTCACCATATAGAAACACAGCAGCGTGTTCCCCATCACCCACTGTCTATATCAATACTGTCACCATATAGAAACACAGCAGCGTGTTCCCC
>NC_052151.1:11618624-11665632 GCF_902713615.1 Scyliorhinus canicula | reverse complement strand
CCCAATACTATCACCATATAGAGACACAGCAGCATGTTCCCCTCACCCACTCAAGACGCATTCCTAATTCCTTGCTGTGCCTGCAAGCTAACTTGTGTTCCTTGTACGAGTGCACCCAAGTCTCACTAAACATCAACACTTGGAGGTTTTGTACCTTTTTCAGCAAAGTAAACAACTTTAAAATATATATTTGTCCATGGGATATGGGTGTAACTGATGATAAGCCAGCATTTATTTCCCAACCCTTATTGCCCTTGAGACGGTGACGGCGAGCTGCCTTCTTGAACCGCTGTTGTCAATGTGGTGTAGGTATACCCACTGTGCTGTTAGGGAGGGAGTTGCAGGATTTTGTTCTCGTGATAGTGAAGGAATGGCGATATATTTCCAAGTCAGAATGGTGGGGGAGTTAGAGGGGAGCCTCCAGGTGGTGGTTTTCCAATATGCCTGTGCCCTTGCCTGCCAGAGGATTGCGGTCTTGGGTTTGGAAGGTGGTGTTTGAGGTGTTTTGGTGAGTTACTGCAGTACATCTTGTGGATCCTACACGCTGCTTATCGCTGGTGGAGGTTCTGGATGTTTGTGGATAGGCTACCAATAAAATGGGCTTCTTTGTCCTGGATGGTGTTGAACTTCTTGTTTAAGCTGCCCTCATCCAGGCAAGTGGGGAGTATTACTTCACACTCTTGTGCCTTTTGGGGACTCGTGAGATGAACCTCAAACCGTCTCACATGAAAATGAAATGAAAATCGCTTATTGTCACGAGTAGGCTTCAATGAAGTTACTGTGAAAAGCCCCTAGTCGCCACATTCCAGCGCCTGTCCGGGGAGGCTGGTACGGGAATCGAACCGTGCTGCTGGCCTGCTTGGTCTGCTTTAAAAGCCAGCAATTTAGCCCAGTGAGCTAAACCAGCCCCATGATATTCCACCTGCCACCTTGTCATCTCAACCTGTCTACATCTCTTTACAGCCTCTCTGTGTCCTTACAGTTTGCATTCCCACCTAGCTTTCTATGATCAAATTTAATGTTTCAGTCATTAATATAGATTGTAAATAGCTGAGGGACCTACACTGATCACAGCCTGCCGAGAAAGCACCAGTTTATACCTAATCTTGACTTTCTGTCCGTTGACCAATCCACACCAATATATAAATCCCAACACGTCATCTTCATCTGTATTAACCTTTTGTGTTGCACCTTATCAAATGCCTTCTGAAAATCCAAGTATACTACATCTACTGGTTCCCCGTTATCTATCTTGCCAGTTACGTCCTCAAAAAGCTCTGAAAGCATTTGTTAAACATGGTTTCCCTTTAATAAAATGTGTTGGTTCTTGCTTCATATACTCCATACCCTTTATATTGTGTTCTTAGTGTGGGTGTGTACTACCATTACCATATTGTGTTATCCAGCCTTCTGCTGGAGTGGATTTTCCAGCATTTGCGACCTATGCTGTTATTGAATAATAAACCGTTCCTTTGTTTTAATATACAGGCCTACGAGCTCTCCACACTGACGGGTACTCAGGTTCTTCTCCTGGTGGCTAGTGAGACAGGACATGTGTACACCTTTGCCACAAGGAAACTGCAGCCTATGATCACCAGTGAGACTGGGAAAGCGTTGATCCAGACCTGTTTAAATTCCCCTGATTCGCCGCCACGTTCTGATCCCACCATGGATCAGAGGATGAGTGCCACTGGGTTTGAGGAGACTGATCTGACCTATCAAGTATCGGAGACGGACAGCAGTGGGGAAAATAAGGTAAAAACAATGAAACTTGCTGCAAGGAGGAATAAAGATAACCAGATGGAGTGAACATGTAGCGGGTGCTGTCTGTAGTGTAGCGGGTGCTGTCTGTAGTGTAGCGGGTGCTGTCTGTAGTGTAGCGGGTGCTGTCTGTAGTGTAGCGGGTGCTGTCTGTAGTGTAGCGGGTGCTGTCTGTAGTGTAGCGGGTGCTGTCTAGTGTAGCGGCTGCTGTCTGTAGTGTAGCGGCTGCTGTCTGTAGTGTAGCGGGTGCTGTCTGTAGTGTAGCGGCAGCTGTCTGTAGTGTAGCGGGTGCTGTCTGTAGTGTAGCGGGTGCTGTCTGTAGTGTAGCGGCTGCTGTCTGTAGTGTAGCGGGTGCTGTCTGTAGTGTAGCGGCTGCTGTCTGTAGTGTAGCGGCTGCTGTCTGTAGTGTAGCGGCTGCTGTCTGTAGTGTAGCGGCTGCTGTCTGTAGTGTAGCGGCTGCTGTCTGTAGTGTAGCGGCTGCTGTCTGTAGCGTAGCGGGTGCTGTCTGTAGCGTAGCGGGTGCTGTCTGTAGCGTAGCAGCTGCTGTCTGTAGCGTAGCGGGTGCTGTCTGTAGCGTAGCGGGTGCTGTCTGTAGCGTAGCGGGTGCTGTCTGTAGTGTAGCGGCTGCTGTCTGTAGTGTAGCGGGTGCTGTCTGTAGTGTAGCGGGTGCTGTCTGTAGTGTAGCGGCTGCTGTCTGTAGTGTAGCGGGTGCTGTCTGTAGTGTAGCGGGTGCTGTCTGTAGCGTAGCGGGTGCTGTCTGTAGCGTAGCGGGTGCTGTCTGTAGCGTAGCGGGTGCTGTCTGTAGCGTAGCGGCTGCTGTCTGTAGCGTAGCGGGTGCTGTCTGTAGCGTAGCGGGTGCTGTCTGTAGTGTAGCGGGTGCTGCCTGTAGTGTAGCGGGTGCTGTCTGTAGTGTAGCGGGTGCTGTCTGTAGTGTAGCGGCTGCTGTCTGTAGTGTAGCGGGTGCTGTCTGTAGTGTAGCGGGTGCTGTCTGTAGTGTAGCGGGTGCTGTCTGTAGTGTAGCGGCTGCTGTCTGTAGTGTAGCGGCTGCTGTCTGTAGTGTAGCGGGTGCTGTCTAGTGTAGCGGCTGCTGTCTGTAGTGTAGCGGGTGCTGTCTGGTCTGTAGTGTAGCGGCTGCTGTCTGTAGTGTAGCGGCTGCTGTCTGTAGTGTAGCGGCTGCTGTCTGTAGTGTAGCGGCTGCTGTCTAGTGTAGCGGGTGCTGTCTGTAGTGTAGCGGGTGCTGTCTGTAGTGTAGCGGGTGCTGTCTGTAGTGTAGCGGGTGCTGTCTGTAGTGTAGCGGGTGCTGTCTGTAGTGTAGCGGGTGCTGTCTGTAGTGTAGCGGGTGCTGCCTGTAGTGTAGCGGGTGCTGTCTGTAGTGTAGCGGCAGCTGTCTGTAGTGTAGCGGCTGCTGTCTGTAGTGTAGCGGCTGCTGTCTGTAGTGTAGCGGGTGCTGTCTGTAGTGTAGCGGCTGCTGTCTGTAGTGTAGCGGCTGCTGTCTGTAGTGTAGCGGCTGCTGCCTGTAGTGTAGCGGCTGCTGTCTGTAGTGTAGCGGGTGCTGTCTGTAGTGTAGCGGGTGCTGTCTGTAGTGTAGCGGGTGCTGTCTGTAGTGTAGCAGCTAGCTGCGGAGAAAGTGATGGAATGACGATGCTGATGTGGAGCAGGCACCATCACGGGGAGGTCAGCAGTCTTGGTCTGTACTGGAGAAAGTGACTCCGGTTTGAATCCACTTCCTGGGAGTTGATAACCATCTCAAAGTTCCACTTGCGCTTGTTTGCAGAAGACAAGTTGAGTGAGTTGATGCACTGCCCGGTGAGGTACTCCGTTTTCAGGCCCAAGGTGCCCCCAGGTTCAATCCTTGACTGGGACCCGAAAAAAGGAAGCTGGATGTACCACTGGCTTCACTTGGGTTTGAGACAGTATGCACCATAATGTGAGTTCATACAGTAGACCGACAATGAAATATGTCACCAGCTGTAATGTTAGTGTAGGTCTGGTAGAGGATAGTCAGCAGTCTGGAACCAGCCACTAGATGTTCATGGGTTGATAGCCTGCTGCTAATATTAATAATTTGGGCTCTCCCGTGGACACTGACGATTGCTCCTAGCTGTTAATCCACCAAAACATGACCAAATTGACCATCTTGAGCAGAGAATTCCTTTTTTCATTGTGTGAAACTGTTGGCTTTACTAAAAGAGTTAGGGAACTTGATCACTCCCACTGATGTCTTCTGATATCTGAGCTACACACTTAACTCTTGTGAATCAGTTGGTGATTGTGAGATCTGTGTAGAGGGTGAGGGAGGAGAGAGAGAGGAATAGGGATTTCCGATCGGACAACAGCCATAGCCATGTGTTAGCACAGCCCAGGAAAGATATCAATCTTTATTAGTCAACAGGACAGAACTTTCATTGTTTATTTGCATGTTTTTATCCTGTCCATGTGTGTTATAATACTTACAAGATGTGCATGATCCAGAGCTGTGTATATCCGTTGGGAGGGGTAGTGGGGAGTAAATTGACTATCTGAATAACCGACCTTTCCAGCTGCATTCGGAAGATCTCACTGAGATCTAAACTTCCCTACCGGAAAGATTATTCCAAATGTTTCAGTCTTTAAGCAGAGTTTTAGCTAACACTTCACTTTGAAATGTTACTTTCCCTTGATGTTATCTTTGTATTCTTTGCAGCTATTGATCTGAATTGATACTGAGGTTATCTGAGTGATGTCTTTTGTCATTTCCCAGTCAGACTACAAATGTATTTAAATTGGTTCAGACGCATGAATCACAGTCCTTCCAGCTTGCTTCACCCATTTAACTTTAATGTTATTTTACTTTATAGTTTAGATTGAAATGGAGGCTTGATTGATTAATTAGTGTACAAATTAGAGCCAATTTAACATACTAGTAAAATAGTTCAATATGTGATGAGAGATAAATTTGTTATGTTTATTGGGATTATGTTGGTATTCTCTATAGGTGTGTGTGTCCAGGATTAATTAAATGGGGGAAGGTTTCTGGAGACAGGTTGTCTGTGAGGGCTAAGAGATGAAAGGTTAAAGGGTTGATGCAGTCGTAATGAGAGCTAATGGGGAGTTTGAGTTCTAAATAAATAGTTTGGATCAAAAATTTGTATTTGGATAAGTGGGGAACTTGGTTTTTCAGCTGTTAAATTTCAAAAGGGAATTCAGAGGTGATGACGAACACATACATCTTACAAAGGTGTCATTGGTAAACAGGAGCAGGGATATTAAATTTATTGACCTGAAAGTTGAGAAAAAATAAAGAAACATGAAAGATTTTTATATTGGTGGAAATTCAGTTCCAAGAGGTGTTTGGGGACAATGGAACATGAGATGAAATGGAGAAAAGGTACTGAAGGAAGGATTTTTAACTGAGTGTGGTAGCTGTGAGGGAAAAGGCCTGAATACCCGTTTCTTTGTGTGCAAGCTGCTGTGAACGTTTTGAATTGGAGGCAGACACCCAGTATTGAGCCAGAAGAGTCTTTGATTTCAAAAAAAGTGTGTTTCTGAACCTCCTTTTTGGAATTCCACATCAATGTGGAGGTGTTTGAGAAGCCGTGTGGAATGCCTTAAATGGCAACAGTTGTTCGACCTGGGTATTATTACTGGATTTTCATGGTTAATATCTGTAAGATATTGTTGTCAAGATTTTTTGCGAGTTGTTCTGTATGACTGTTTTAACGGCGTAACTTTAATTTTAATCCTGTGTGCTTAAGGTTTTTTAAAAAGTCTTAATTTTTAAAATTCTAAAGGTGACTGGAGTTCTATGCTTTTGAGATCAGAAACTCTTCCTCCTCATTTTTGCAATTAATAAATGTTGAGACAGACTTCACTCTGCAGTAATACCTGCTGTCGTCATAACAAATAAAAGCATTTCAGTTAACACCCCTCTAAAATCAGGGAACACGGCAATGGCAGCTGATTGTGAATAATAAAAGGACAGTTTAGGCCTGTGCAGTACGCATCCTGTTCCACGTGGGAACTCCGGGACTTTTCTTATGTCTTAAGCAAGTGAAGCCAACGGAGGAGCTACAAGCCTGATCTTTGAAGCTTCAACAGCAACCACTCTCACAGTGGCGGATCTGCAAGAGTTTCATGGATAGCATTTTTATATCTGTGGTCACCCCACGGATTAACCGTATTCCGGCTGAGAGTTAATAAGCGGCCGCAGGAGGTGAACAATGACCAGGCAGATAGTGCAGGAGTCCCCTGAGTGCTTCACAATGCGAAGGGATGGTTCATCTGGCCAGAGCCTCGTCTCCAGCTGACCCAATTGTACAGGAGGGCATAATGAAGACTGAGCGAAAAATAGTAATAGGAAATGTAATGGTTGGGAACCGGACTTTCGGCTGCAGAATCTGGGGTGGTGTCGCCTCTCTAGTGTCAGGCTCGAGGTTCTCGCTGAGTGGCCCCACCCAGGGTAAACTAGGGTGAACCCCTGCGGTCCTGGTCCATATCAGAATCAATGACATGAATAGAATGAGGAATGGGGTCATGCAGGCAAAGTGTAGGCATCTAGGGAAAAAACTAGCGAGCAGTAATTTCTGTTTTCTTACTGTGAGAGTGAGTATAGGAATTGGAGGTTAGAGCAGATGAATGTGTGGCTGGAGAGATGGTGCTGGAGGGAGAGCTTTAGATTCATTGGGCATTGGCTCTGGTTGAGATGGGACCTGTGCAGGTCGAACAGGTTGCACCTGATCAGAACTGGGGTCAATGCCCTTGGGAAATGATATGCTTGTGCCTTTGGGGAGAGTTTAAACTAACTTGGCAGGAGTTTGGGAAGTGGGAGGTAATTTTGGACAGAAAACCATGGTGCACAGGGAATTAGGAGACAGATAACATGAGACTGAAAAAGTCTTGTGCACAGGTAAGCTATTAGGTGGGGTCAGAGTAAGAGGGGATGTTTCAAAGACTGAATTGGAATAGATACAGCATGTAAAGGCCCAGTATTAAATAAGGGTGCTATTTGGGTTTGATTTGATTTATTGTCACGTATTCCGGGGTACAGTGAAAAGTACAGTGAATACGTACAGTCCAGACAGATCATTCGTACATGAAAAAACATAGGACATGAAATGAAATGAAAATCGCTTATTGTCACGAATAGGCTTCAGTGAAGTTACTGTGAAAAGCTCTTAGTCGCCACATTCTGGCGCCTGTTCGGGGAGGCTGGTACGAGAATTGAACCGTGCTGGCCTGCCCTGGTCTGCTTTAAAAGCCAGCGATTTAGCCCAGTATGCTAAACCAGCCCCTGCACATACGATAAATACACAATGTAAATACATAGACGCAGGCATCAGGTGAAGCATATGGAGTGTAGTACTACTCGGTACAGAAGATGTGTGGAGAGATCAGTTCAGTCCACAAGAGGGTCATTCAGGAGTCTGGTAACAGCGGGGAAGAAGCTGTTTTTGAATCTGTTTGTGCGTGTTCTCAGACTTTTATATCTCCTGCCCTATGGAAGAAGTTGGAAGAGAGAATAGCCCAGGTGGGAGGGGTCTTTGATTATGCTGCCCACTTTCCCCAGGCAGTGGGAGGTGTAGACAGAGTCAGTGGATGGGAGGTGGGTTCATGTAATGGGCAAGACTGTGTTCATGACTCTCTGAAATTTCTTGCCATACCAGGCTGTGATGCAGCCAGATAGGATGCTTTCTATGGTGCATGTGTGAAAATTGGAGTCAAGTTTGGAAATGCCAAATGCCCTTAGTTTCCTGAGGAGGTATAGGCGCTGTTGTGCTTTCTTCGTTGTAGCGTCGACGTGGGGGGACCAGGACAGATTGTGAGTGATGTGCATACTGTTGCACGTTTTACTGTGGTTGTAAAACGCGTTTATTGGAGTGTATTAACACGCCTCCGAGTTCGACGTGTGCTTAACACTACTAGGCTCTGTTCTATGTAATTATTTAGCTCTGGAGTCGCCAGTTGCCGTATAGGCAACGTCACAAGTATTCCAAGGTCAAGTTCAAAGTAATAAAGACGATACACCGATTAGTAAAGTTCAAACGATCAATATTTATTATACAGTTATAATAAATACTCATGCACACACTAAGAGACTAAGCTATAACTAAACTTAAGTGAACAGAATACTTATCTAACAGGAACAGGCAAGGTCAGAGAACGAGGCCTTCGTCCTGGTCTTGTACTGCAGCCTTCAGCAAGCGTTCTGGTACTTGGGAGTCTAGTGGGCTTGGATCGCGTAGCGAGCGTTGAACTTACGGTTTCGGCGGCTGGTGCTCAACAGCTGGAGTCAGGATGCAAGATGTCAGTCAGAGCCGGAGCACGAGTTTAACAGACCGGGTTCTGTGGGGAATTTGCCTTTATACCCCTCTCTAATGTCCTTGCCCCCTTCTAGGCGGGCTCTACCTTTCGGTACCGATTGGAACGTTTCCAAACGGCTACCTTCGAAATCCTCCAATGCGGGGGCTTCCCTCGATGTTGGGGGGTGGTTTCGATATTCGTTACTCTGGTGCCATCCTGTTTGCACAACCAATTAAGTGCTACATTGAGATGGAAATGTTGCCATTGTGTGTGCCTGGATCTGGGCTGCCTCATCAGAATGTTAAGCGCTTTGCCATTAACACCTTTGGCTTGGAGATCTGCACCTGGCCAGAAAACTGGTTTGCTGCTTGCAAAATGCTAATTAGTTGAGAGCAGGCTGTCTGTTCTCACTAAACAGGCTTTCCCTGCTGTCTTCCATTTTAGTTTGGCTCTGTGTCCATTTTGCGTGGCCAGCATGGCTACAATACCTAGGAATTTGAAGTTGTCAACCATCTCCACCTCGGCCCCATTGATGCAGACAGGGGTGTGTGCGATAGTTCATTTCCTGAAGTCAATGACCAGCTCCTTAGTTGTGCTGACGTTGAGGAAGAGATTGTTGTCACCACTAGGTTCTCTATCTTCCTCCTGTACTCTGACTCATTGTTGTTTCCGATCCGACCCACTACGGCCGTGTCATCAGCAAACCTGTAGACGGAGTGCAAACCAAATTTTGCCACACAGTGGTGTATGTATGGGGAGTACAAAGGGGGCTATTGTATTGAGGACTATCGTGGAGGAGGTGTTATTTATTCTTACTGATTGTGGTCAATGGATCAGGAAGTCGAGGATCCAGTTGCCGAGGGAGGAGCCAAGTCTTGGGTTTTGGAGTTTGTATATGAGCTTGGCTGGGATTATGGTGTTGAAGGCTGAGCTGTAGTCAATGAATAGGAGTCTGACGTAGGAATTTTTGTTGTCGAGATGCTCTCGGGGTGAGTGTAGGGTCAGGGAGATGGCATCTCCTGTGGACCAACTTGTGGCGGTATACAAATTGCAGTGGATCAAGGCGTTCTGGTAGTATGTTGTTGATGTGTCTCATGACCAACCTCTCGAAGCACTTCATTGCGACTGAAGTCAAGGCCACCGGATGGTAGTCATTGAGGCACGTTGTCTGGTTCTCCTTTGGCACCGGTATGATGGTGGCCTTCTTGAAGCAGGTGGGGAACGGAGTAGGGAGAGGTTAAAGATGTCCGCGAACACATCTGCCAGCTGGTCTGCGCAGGATCTGAGTGCACGACCAGGGACCCCGTCAGGACCCGTTGCTTTCCGAGGGTTCACTTTCAAGAAGGCCGACCTGACTTTGGAAGCTGTGAATGTGTGTATGGATGTGTCCGGGGCTGCGGGGGCAGTTGACAAGTTTAATGGTTTCCTGCTTGAACCGAGCATAGAATAATCTTTATTAGTGTCACAAGGCGGCTCACATTAACACTGCAATGAAGTTACTGTGAAAATCCCCTGTTCAGGTACACAGAAGGAGAATTCAGAATGTCCAATTCACATAACAGCGTATCTTTCGGGACTTGTGGGAGGAAGCCGGAGCACCCGGAGGAAACCCAAACAGACACAGGGCGAACTCTGTACAGACAGAGTGCAGACTCTGCACAGGCAGAGACCCAAATGGGAATTGAACCCGGGTCCCTGGCGCTGTGAAGGAACATTGCTAACCACTGTGCTACGTGCCACCCGGTATGTCGGGAATGCTGCCGGAGATTCTGCTCGGTTTCGCTTTGTAGATCGTTATGTTGTTTAAGCCTTGCCACAACCAATGAGAGTGTGTGACGCTAGTCTGTGACTCCTTCATATTGTCTCCTTGATGACTTTGCGGAGGTCGTACCTGGATTTCATGTATAGGTCAGCGTGGCCTGTTTAGAATGCCTCGGATCTGGGCTTCAGTAGTGAGTGAATCTCCTGATTAAACCATGTTTTCTGGCTGGGGATCCTACCTTCTTTGGCATGTAATCTTCTACACACATGCTGATGAAGTCTGTGATGGTGGTGTGAATTGCGCTTTCACGTATCTGATCGTCAGTCCAGAAGTAAAACACTCGAACACGTCAGTAACGAATATTCGTTTATTCACGGCCGGGACAAATCTCTAAGCAGTCGGGTAACCACCTTCGAGAAGTGCCAAAATCCCAGAATAAGGACTGTATTTTTATACATTTTACAGCTTAGGGGTGGTCCCCTTAAATTCCTAGATACACCTATGATTTGGCAAGGATCCAGAACATGTACATATATGGAATTATTCTTCGAGGTCGGGAGGTTATTTTTGACATAATCATTAGCACAAGTCACTATTAATGCTGTTACAAAGGTTTTTCTTATCCCATGGCCATCTGGCCCAACTCACTCCAAAGCCCATTCCTTTTACATTTCAATGTTTATTTGTTTCAACTGGTCAAACGAGCTTAATTGCGCTATCTCTGCAATAAAGTAACGCTTCCCATTCATTCCATTCTTTGACTTTTTGACCTCTCTGCTTTCACAGATGCGGGTCAGAACATTAAATGGTACTAAAGCCACACTCCCCTTTTTCCATCCCATGACCTTCTGACATCTCTGCTTTCACAGATGCCGGTCAGAACACGCTCCCTTTATTTCATCCCTTGACCTGTTGACATCTCTTTCACAGAGCTTTTCAGAACTGTTATATTAACCCTATCAGCGAAGTTCCAAATGAAATCCACTTCTACATTCCCCCCTTTGATCATTCCATGATCACATAACACTCAGGATACTTTAGATGGAAATGAGAGCGAGGCGGAGGTACTCCTCCTCTACTAGGCTCCGGCAGGATGCCACTTCCTCATATAGGTCAGGGGTAGGTGGAACCAGTTTTTCTTTTTCGTCTAGGGCGGATCTCTGAAGCATCTGTGGTAATGCAGTGGCACCCAAACGGTTGCATAGGCATTTCACACCAGTAGCTATGATACAGAGCAACAAACAGATGGTAACGAAGATAATGAGCCCATGGAACAGGTAAGTGGCCCAAGAATTGGACCACATCCAGCTCCACCAGTCAGCCTGACCGGCGAGTCGCAAGCGCTGTACTCCATCTCTGATATGGGTTACCAGACGCGTGATATTCTCTGAACTGTCTGGAATGTAAGTGCAACATTCGGTCCCTATGATAGCACAGGTCCCCCCTTCTTTGGCTAGTAAATAATCCAGGGCCATGCGATTCTGTAGGGCTACCGTTCGTACGGCTACCAACTCTGCACTGAGTTCACTAAGTCCCTCCGCGGTGTCATTTGCAACCTGTTCCAATAGGTCGCGGAGGAGCGCGTACTTCTTGAGGGACCAGATGGCGCCTATTTGGGGCCATAAGAGGGAAGTCACCACCTCCCACGGTGGTACTGACCTCTGGGCTCGAAAGTGGGGATGATGTTCGAGCTGGGCATAGTGTGTAGTACCCGGAACAACGAAACCCAAGTAGCACGACCCTGCCCAGTCAGTGGGGAGCCAGGGGTAAGTCTTATGGCCACAAATGAAGTAGGTGCCATTATAGGAGATGAGGCTAGTTACCATTGAGGAGGTCCATATTTGGGTCCAATCAGGGCCCCCTGTGTGGTTAATAATGTTATTGATGATGGCGTGGCCTTTCCAGTCAGTAAGACTAAAAGTGTACTTACATGAACTGGTTCCTAACACATTTGTTCCAGGAGTTCGTACTTCCCGGAGTAAGCAGACCGTTCCGGTCTGGGGGTTCTGGATATTGAAGAACGGGGGTGTGCGATCTGCTGAGTAAGATGGCTGTCGCCAACCAAAAAAATCCCGCAAAGGGTAGCCGGCACTCAGCCATTCTTGGGCTGCTTCCCTGTGGTTTACAGAGGAGGACCTGGAGGCCCTGGTTGGTAAGGCAGAGTGACTAGTTACTGTCCTGTTCTGGAATATAACCCATTCAGCCGTCTGTTCGATTGAGAAAGGAACAGATATCAAGGGAACGCCTCCATGGGCATGGGTCGGGACATGTGTACATACCCAGCAAGAGGAGACATCCATTTTCTTAGCATAGACATAGGACATAAACAGAAATGAATTTGCCGTTACATGGTGCGTTGCCCGCTTCCTTCTGGAAGGCGAGTAGGGGTGAGTAGTCCTTGATGGTAAAATTTGTACCCTGTCCTTATCGACGCACCAGTGGGTCCACCTGCATGTGTGGCGATCGTACATTAGAACCATGTACGTAATCAGGAGTCGGCGCTTCTGGTCGTCGGGAGGAACGGTGGTCGGGCAGGTTTTGATAGGGGTGGTGATCCATCGGAGATCTGTCGTTGTTCCACATCGTGGGGTTCCTTCCCGGCACATGGGTGGGTGTCGGCTTCCGTACAGGCATCTCCTTCTTTCGGATGCAGCGAGAGAGAGCAGGGTGGCGAGTGTCGTGACAGCGAAGAGGGGCCTCATCCTGGTACTCGTGTTCCTAAGACTTAAAGGAAAAGTTTAGAACATCATGGATACTTAATTAACTTACAATGGTGCATATGTACCCATGCGTTTCGTCCCTCCACTTTTACTGCAGTGGGGGTAGTGAGTAGAACCTGTAGGGGACCATCCCATCGAGGTTCCAAACCTTTACGTGTCCAATTTCGAATTAGGACATAATCCCCAGGGTTGATGGAGACGTCATGAGTAATGGATGGGACTTCTTACTGGGTGGCACGAACTCGGGAGTGTAATCCTTTCAAAATTCTAGTTAGTGTTAATATATAATTAGCCATCTCGGTAGTCATGTAATGGAATTGAACATTCCGTGGAACACTGCTGTCCCAAGGCGTTCGAAAGGGTCTGCCATATAGTATTTCCGCTGGGCTTAGGTGAGTTTTTCCTGCGGGGGTGGCACGTAGCTGGAAGAGTGCTAAAGGCAGGAGTTTGAGCCAAGTGGCCCCAGTGTCTGCTTGTAGTTTAGCGAGTTTAGTCTTTAGAGTCTGATTAGCCCTTTCCACCACTCCAGCGGCTTGTGGTCTGTAGGCACAATGAAACTGTTGCTTTATTCCTAGCAGAGCACAGAATTCCTTATTGATTTGACCTATGAAGTGGGGACCATTGTCAGAGCTCAGCCGGGCTGGAATTCCAAATCGCGGAACAATTTCTCGCATTAACACCTTAACTACTGTCGAGGCCTTGTTATCCGTAGTCGGGTAGGCCTCGATCCATTTGCTAAAAGTGTCCACAATGACTAACACATATTTATAGCATTGACATCTTTCCAACTCAATGTAATC
This sequence comes from Scyliorhinus canicula, assembly GCF_902713615.1. Lineage (NCBI taxonomy): Eukaryota > Metazoa > Chordata > Chondrichthyes > Carcharhiniformes > Scyliorhinidae > Scyliorhinus > Scyliorhinus canicula. Next base: position 11,652,310 of record NC_052151.1, on the reverse strand, counting down.
CATTTGTAGGGTCTCAAATGGACCCTCAGGTAAGGGGGTTGTGCCAAGATCACAGGGGACGGCCTTACCGGGGTTGTGCTGTTGACAGATTAGGCACCGACTGCTAATTTGTTGGGCCATCTCTTGCAGTCGTGGGTGCCACCAGCTTTTTAACAATATGTCCCCTGTGGCACGAGCGCCACAGCGAGTTGCAAAGTGTACACATTCGGTCACCCAGGCTGCTAATGCATCGGTCATACATGTTTGTCCTACCGGGGTGACCCACAGCTTATTTTCATTATCATATATACATCCTAAGTTCTTCCACATATTTACAGCAGTTGCAGGAGCGTCCTCCTGCATTTGGATTATGTCAGCAATGGTTGGCATTGGTTTTTCAGAGGGAGACTTTTCCGAGGGGGTTTTAGTCTGCCTCATCATTCTAGGCACCATTAGTTTGCCAGATTTAGAAATTTCTTTTGCCTTCTCGTCCGCTCTCCTGTTGCCCGTTTCCACCAGTCCCGTGCCTTTTGTATGCGCTGCGCATTTTATCACCGCTATCTTGTCTGGGAGCATAAGGGCCTGCAATAACTGGGTTACTAACTGCTGGTGTGAGATGGGTGTACCAGCGGAGGTTAGAAATCCTCTGTTTTTCCATAATTGCCCGAAATCATGTACTACCCCGAAGGCGTATCGGGAATCTGTATAAATATTAACCTTCCTTCCCTGTGCCAATATGCATGCTCGTATTAACGCAAACAATTCTGCCTGTTGGGCAGAAAAGGGAACTTCAAATGCTGCTGCTTCTACTACGTCACCGTCTTGATCGATGATTGCATAGCCAGATTGTCTATCCCCCCTTTCGCCGACGGAAGAACTTCCATCGGTGAAAAAGGAACAATCTGCACTTGGGAGGGGTATATCGGAGAGGTCGTCTCGAACCGAGGAGACTTCCTGCAACAGTTGCAGACAGTCATGAGTTGGGTCGAGCATGTCTGTGGGAGGATGCGTCAAAAAGTCAGCAGGGTTGATAGTGGTGCAGTGGGCAAACTGGACTTTTGGGTTATTAAGGAGAGCAATCTCATATTTGTTCTGACGAGCCATCGTGAGATGCTGAGTCTGTAGCTGTCCCAAAAATGCCGTAACAGAATGGGAACTATAGACAGTAATATCTTGTTGGAGGGTAATATTAGCAGCCGATTGCAGGCTGTTGTAGATAGCTGCAAGAATTTGGGTACAGATAGGATAGCCAAGGGCTACCGGATCGAGTTTAGAGGAGTAGTATGCGACCGGGCGACAGCGGTCGCCGTGGCGTTGGGTCAGGACAGCTGTGGCGCAGTCGGCAAGGACTGTGCAATAGAGCTGAAAAGGGCGATCATATAAGGGTCGACCAAGGGCAGGGGCCTGGAGGAGTGCCTCCTTGAGACGGTTAAAGGCCAGTGCGGCTTCCGGGGAAAAGGAAAAAGTATCGGGTTCATTGGTGTAGGGGGTAAGGAGGCGGGAATCCAGAGTAATATTCGGGATCCACTGACGGCAATAATTGACCATGCCCAGCCACTGACGGAGCTGCTTGGCCGTTGTTGGGGGTGGGAAATCGCAGATAGGGCGGATCCGGTCTGGATCTAAGGAACGAGAGGTGGCAGATATCCTAACACCAAGGAACTTAACAGTAGGCTGAGCAATCGTAACCTTCAAGGGAGAGACAATGTAACCAAGGGAAGCCAGAAAATTGAGTAAAAGTTGAGTATCGGCCCGACATCCCTCCTCAGTCGGGTTAGCGATCAAGAGATCGTCGACGTACTGAACAAGAGTGGAGCCTTGGGAGAAGGAGAGGGATTGTAGTTGGTGTTGGAGACAGCGGGAGAAAAGAGGGGGAGAGTGAATGAAACCTTGAGGCAAACGTGTCCAAGTATACTGTTGGCCATTATAAGTGAATGCAAAAAGATATTGGCATGATTGATCGAGTGGTAGAGCAAAAAAGGCATGTTGGAGGTCTACAAGGGAGAAGAATAGTGCATCTGCAGGAACCTGGGCTAGAATATGCGCAGGGTTAGGAACAAGGGCGTGGAGAGGCTGAACAATAGAATTGATAGCACGTAAGTCCTGGACGAGGCGGTACTGATCCGGTTTCCCAGGTTTGGGCACCGCGAGGTTGGGGGTATTGCACGGAGACTGACAAGGAACCAGGATACCCTGGTCGAGAAGTTTAGCTATGAGTGCATCGATGGAGTGGCGAGCTTGAGCCTTAATGGGATATTGTCGGATCGAGGGGAGCTGAACATCGGGGAGGAGAGGAATAGTGATAGGCTGGGTAGGGACGAGACCAACATCAAACTTATCCGCAGCCCATACGTGGGGAGATACAGTCGCGTCGGTCTGGGTGCGATGGTGTAAAAGAATGGACTGGGATGTAGCTGGTTGTGACATGTATGTAATGGTAAGACTGCCAGGGAGGAGTTGGGGTTCCAGAAGAGAGGGGTCAGACTGGTCCAATGCCTGTCGGACCATTGGCCCTAGATCCTTGGCATGGTGGGGGTAATGGACATGGCGGGTGACGTGCGGGGCGGTGTACCCGTCTTGACGCCATAGCCAGGTAGGCACTTGTGCCGCCTCCGCAGTCCCTTGGGGCCCGCTCACAGAAGCAAAAAGGGTGACTGAGAATTCCTGTTCAAGATGAGGGCTGTAAGAGTCGACCAGGCCCTCGTCGGCTCCGGTCGAATCGTAGACCAGCGTGACGTGGAACAACCGCTCAGGCATCAAATGAAGTGCCCACCATTGCGGGTGCACATGAGTGATTAACTGGCGTGGTATGCTGGGCGAATGGACAGTGATCCCGTTATCCCCACATTCAAGATGTATTCCAAAGGCACAGAGAAGGTCTCGGGCCAGTAGATTACAATCTAGTCCGGTTGTAACAATAAATCGGTGCTGTAGGGTGTAGCCCTGGAAGGAAACGGGCACAGGGAAAGAAATGGGATAACTAGCTACCTGTCCCTGGAAACCAGATAGTTGTTGGGTTTCTGATGAGAGGGGAAGGTTGAGGTGAGACTGTACGGAAGACATGGTAGCCCCCGTGTCTATGAGAAACGGATAGGAGTGACCATAAATGGTTAAAGAAAGAACAGGCTCAGAGTCAGGGGAGGTTAAACGAGAAGGCAACATCGACAATCAGTATTATTGGAAGGGGTTATTTTGAGTGAACGGAGTAGTGACTGGAGCAGCCACTGCGGGCGCTCCTCTGCCCCGTCCTCCCCCTCCACGACCCCCTCTGCCGCGGTTAGGGTGCGTGTAACAGTTACGAGCATAATGTCCTGGCTGACCACAACTATAACAGAGCCTTGCATGTTGTGGTGGTTGTGTGGGGGTAAGTGCTACCTGGGTCGGCATCGGTGGATAATAGGGTGGTGGGGGATGGGAGGGGTGTTGGTAGGGTGTGGCATAAGAATAAGGTGGGGGTGGTGCATAGGCTGACGCTGCTCCCGGGGGGGCATACGGAGGGCCATAGAGCGGTGCTTGGGGCCCGTTTGGATGGGAGGTGTATCCTCCACCTTGTGGGGTCACCCAACCAGGGGCGCGGCATTGAGGTTCCACCTGGCAGCCCGTGTTATCAGGCGCCCGAGAGGGTATTGGTACCTCCTGGACGTCTTTTCTAAGGACATACTCAGTTTTAATTTTAGGAGTTGCTTTAGACGGACCCTCAGGTGAGCCGTTTTTCCAGTAGTACCTCACAGCTCGTGCCATTTGGGTGGGACTATTATCGGACCAATCCATATTGTTAGTCTTTTTTTTTTATAAATGTTTTTATTCAGTTTTCATATTTTATATTGAACAAATTACAAATTGTTAGGAGAGAAAAAAAAAACAAACACGCAAAAATTAACATACATATTTACAGGTAAGCATCTTCGTAGTAGTAACTGCGCCCCCCCCTCGACATGTTTATTTAGTTTGGTTTTGGGCCTTAGCTAGCCATCGAACCCCCGTAACGAACCTGTAGCCCCCCCCCCCTCCCGCTACCTTCCCCCGACTATTCTTCCTCTTGTACGTTGGCCACAAATAGGTCCCGGAGCGATTGCATGAATGGCTCCCACGTTCTTTGGAAGCCGTCGTCCGACCCTCGAATGGCAAATTTGATTTTCTCCATTTGGAGAGATTCCGAGAGGTCGGACAGCCAGTCCGCAGCTCTGGGCGGTGCTGCTGACCGCCAGCCAAACAGGATTCTACGGCGGGCAATCAGGGAGGCAAAGGCAAGGGCGTCCGCCCTCCTCCCCAGGAATAGATCTGGCTGTTCTGAAACCCCGAAGACCGCCACTATCGGGCATGGCTCCACCCTCACTCCCACCACTTTGGACATAACCTCGAAGAAGGCTGTCCAGTACTCCACGAGTCTGGGGCAAGACCAGAACATGTGGGCGTGGTTGGCCGGGCCTCTTTGACACCGTTCACATCTGTCTTCCACCTCCGGGAAGAACCTACTCATACGGGTTCTTGTTAAGTGGGCTCTATGTACCACTTTTAGCTGCGTCAGGCTGAGCCTTGCGCACGTGGAGGTGGAGTTGACCCTATGCAGTGCTTCGCTCCAGAGTCCCCACCCTATCTCCATCCCCAGGTCGTCCTCCCATTTCCTCCTTGTTGCGTCCAGTACGGTGTCGTCCCTATCTACCAGTCGGTCATACATGTCACTACAGTTCCCTTTCTCTAGGATACTTGCGTCCAGTAGGTCTTCCAGTAGTGTCTGTCGTGGCGGTTGTGGGTACGTCCTTGTCTCCTTTCGTAGGAAGTTTTATGAGCTGCAGGTACCGTAGCTCGTTCCCCCCAGCTAGCTGAAATTTCTCTGTCAGTTCGTCCAGTGTTGCGATCCTGTCGTCCGTGTATAGGTCCCTGACTGTCAGTGTCCCCCCGTCCTGCCTCCACCTTTTGAAGGTGGCGTCGGTCAGTGCTGGTTTGAACCTATGGTTGTTGCAGATGGGAGCCTTGTCCGACATTTTGTACAGGCCAAATTGCTGCCGCAGTTGGTTCCAGGATTGGAGGGTGGCTGTCACCACTGGGCTGCTGGAGTGTTTTTTGGGTGGGGATGGGAGTGCTGCCGTGGCGAGGGCCCGGAGGGAGGTTCCCATGCAGGAGGCCTCCTCCGCACGCACCCACTCAGCTTCTGGCTCCTGGATCCATCCCCTTACTCGCTCGGCTGTTGCTGCCCAGTGGTAGAATTGTAGATTCGGGAGGGCTAGCCCCCCCCTGGATTTTGTTTTTTGTAGGACCTTCTTTGGGATCCTAGCATTTTTACCCCCCCATACGAACGCCATGATGAGTTTGTCCAGCGCTTTGAAAAAGGCCTTGGGGATGTAGATCGGAATGGATCTAAACAGGAAGAGGAACCTGGGCAGTACGTTCATTTTGATCGTCTGAACTCTCCCCGCGAGGGAGAGCGGGAGTGTGTTCCATCTTTGCAGGTCCTTTTTAACTTCCTCCATCAGGCTGGTGAGGTTCCATTTGTGGATCCCTTTCCAGTCATGGGCTATTTGGATCCCCAGGTAGCAGAATTTATGTCGGGCTTGTTTGAACGGCAGCCCCTTTAGTGCTGCCCCCCCCCCCCCCCCCCCCCCCTTACGGGTGTAATGGGAAGATCTCACTTTTGCTCATGTTGAGTTTGTAGCCCGAGAAGGCTCCAAACTCTTTCAGGAGCGCGATGATTCCGTCCATGCTGCTTTGTGGGTCCGAGATATAGAGGAGCAGATCATCCGCATAGAGTGAGACTCTGTGCTCTCTACCTCCCCTTCGGATCCCCCTCCAATTTTTTGCTGCCCTGAGCGCGATTGCTAGCGGTTCAATTGCTAGTGCGAACAGCAGCGGGGGACAGTGGGCATCCTTGTCTGGTGCCCCTGTGCAGCTGGAAGTATTGGGAGTTGGTATTGTTGGTCTGTACACTCGCCATGGGAGCGTTGTACAGGAGCTTTACCCAAGCGGTGAACCCTGTTCCAAGCCCGAACCGCTCCAGTACCTCTATGAGGTATTTCCACTCGACTCTGTCGAAGGCCTTTTCTGCGTCCAGGGAGACGATCACCTCTTGTGTTCTCTCCCCGGAGGGGGTCATATTGTTAGTCTTAATCGCATCTGATAAGGAGGTGGGCAGGCAGCTCAAGAGGGAGGAGTGGTAGGGGCGGTGGCGGAGGTGGTTGTGGAGGCTGTGGAGGCTGTGGAGGCTTCTGACGTCCCCCGCAATTGAACAGATGTTCCTCATCCCCATCGTCCCCGTCCTCCCAACCTTGCTTCGCATTGCTGACCGGCGCCGGGGTAGGAGTAGCATTCTTACGTTCTTTACATTCCTTTTTAAGACCTCTACTGTTTTAACAATTCCCCCTTCGGTGAGGCCAATACCCAATTTTGAGGCATTTTCCTGCCAGCTAGCCAGTGTAGATGCATCTTTCACTGACTGACAGTATTCCCTCCACAAGGCAATTAATTTCTTTGTGGTGGAACCGCGATTGGTTTTCCAGATTACTTGTTGGGCCTCCAGGACAGGACCCAAATCTTTAGGTCCCCCCAGAGGCCATTTATCTTTGCCTAGGCTTTTATGGAGGGCCCCCGACAATTGTCGGAGTTGCTTAGAATGTTCAGGGTATTGTTCACACAGAGTTTGGAGCGCACTGCCCGAGTCATTACAAGTGTCTACCGTATTACCCATGGTGGAAATCTAATTCGGTAGACAATTGGAAAATTAAACGATTTGTAATCAGAGAAATAAAAGTTAACTATTAAAACGAAAGCAATTTTTTAAATCAAATCTGAGAGGAGACGATATGCCTGAAATGAATAATTAGTTGTAGTAAGCTGTTTACATCAAAGATACTTTTAAACTATCAAAGTGAAACAAGCCCATATACAATACGGTCGTTAAAACTTAATAACTCTTCGAAAGAGAATATAAACCCAGGGAGCAGAAGCAGCAGCACTCTGCAACAGCAACAGGAGAGAGAGAGAGAGAGACAGCTCGGTCATGGGAAAGACAAGGACAGCTGCCGAGTTTAAACAGCTAATACAACACAAGAAGACCAGATTTTAAGTGGTTATTAGCTTACTTTACTTCCTCAATAACGCAGGACCCAGGACACAAATGCCATTAAGGGGTAAGTAGGTAGAATTCTTCGGTGAAAGTATGGGTTATACCGGGGGATAAGCTCCGAGAACCCCACCCGTAACTTCCAGAGAACGCTGCCTGGAGTCACGGCGGCAGTCCCGTCCGGAGCCCACAGCCCGGAATCGTCCCCTAGCAGTCCTGAGAACCCCGCCCGTAACTCCAGCGAACGCTGCCTGGAATCACGGCGGCAGTCCCAGGCTGCCCCTAGCAGTCCTGACAACCCCGCCCGTAACTCCAGCGAACGCTGCCTGGAATCACGGCGGCAGTCCCAGGCTGCCCCTAGAGACGATAACCGCAGGGTTCACTCACTTACCCTCTTTAAAACGGGTTCGCTGGACTGACCTGGATCTCGCAGAGGCTTCTCGACAAACCAACGGCAAGGCTGAGCAACGATCAAACTAGTAGTAGGCGAATACCAAGGTGGAAAAGAAATTTTTACTCACGTTGGGGGCCAAATTCGTCCTCTACTTTGAACGAGCTCAGTCGATTACGCCGGTTAGTTGCGCAGACCCCTCTGGAGATCCCTGTACGGGCCACCAAATGTGAATTGCGCTTTCACGTATCTGATCGTCAGTCCAGAAGTAAAACACTCGAACACGTCAGTAACGAATATTCGTTTATTCACGGCCGGGACAAATCTCTAAGCAGTCGGGTAACCACCTCCGAGAAGTGCCAAAATCCCAGAATAAGGACTGTATTTTTATACATTTTACAGCTTAGGGGTGGTCCCCTTAAATTCCGAGATACACCTATGATTTGGCAAGGATCCAGAACATGTACATATATGGAATTATTCTTCGAGGTCGGGAGGTTATTTTTGACATAATCATTAGCACAAGTCACTATTAATGCTGTTACAAAGGTTTTTCTTATCCCATGGCCATCTGGCCCAACTCACTCCAAAGCCCATTCCTTTTACATTTCAATGTTTATTTGTTTCAACTGGTCAAACGAGCTTAATTACGTTATCTCTGCAATAAAGTAACGCTTCCCATTCATTCCATTCTTTGACTTTTTGACCTCTCTGCTTTCACAGATGCGGGTCAGAACACTAAAACCACACTCCCCTTTTTCCATCCCATGACCTTCTGACATCTCTGCTTTCACAGATGCCGGTCAGAACACGCTCCCTTTATTTCATCCCTTGACCTGTTGACATCTCTTTCACAGAGCTTTTCAGAACTGTTATATTAACCCTATCAGCGAAGTTCCAAATGAAATCCACTTCTACAGGAGGTGTAGACAGAGTCAGTGGATGGGAGGTGGGTTCATGTAATGGGCAAGACTGTGTTCATGACTCTCTGAAATTTCTTGCCATACCAGGCTGTGATGCAGCCAGATAGGATGCTTTCTATGGTGCATGTGTGAAAATTGGAGTCAAGTTTGGAAATGCCAAATGCCCTTAGTTTCCTGAGGAGGTATAGGCGCTGTTGTGCTTTCTTCGTTGTAGCGTCGACGTGGGGGGACCAGGACAGATTGTGAGTGATGTGCATACCTAGGAATTTGAAGTTGTCAACCATCTCCACCTCGGCCCCATTGATGCAGACAGGGGTGTGTGCGATAGTTCATTTCCTGAAGTCAATGACCAGCTCCTTAGTTGTGCTGACGTTGAGGGAGAGACTGTTGTCACCACTAGGTTCTCTATCTTCCTCCTGTACTCTGACTCATTGTTGTTTCCGATCTGACCCACTACGGCCGTGTCATCAGCAAACCTGTAGACGGAGTGCAAACCAAATTTTGCCACACAGTGGTGTATGTATGGGGAGTACAAAGGGGGCTATTGTATTGAAGACTATCGTGGAGGAGGTGTTATTTATTCTTACTGATTGTGGTCGATGGATCAGGAAGTCGAGGATCCAGTTGCCGAGGGAGGAGCCAAGTCTTAGGTTTTGGAGTTTGTATATGAGCTTGGCTGGGATTATGGTGTTGAAGGCTGAGCTGTAGTCAATGAATAGGAGTCTGACGTAGGAATTTTTGTTGTCGAGATGCTCTCGGGGTGAGTGTAGGGTCAGGGAGATGGCATCTCCTGTGGACCAACTTGTGGCGGTATGCAAATTGCAGTGGATCAAGGCGTTCTGGTAGTATGTTGTTGATGTGTCTCATGACCAACCTCTCGAAGCACTTCATTGCGACTGAAGTCAAGGCCACCGGGTGGTAGTCATTGAGGCACGTTGTCTGGTTCTCCTTTGGCACCGGTATGATGGTGGCCTTCTTGAAGCAGGTGGGGAACGGAGTAGGGAGAGGTTAAAGATGTCCGCGAACACATCTGCCAGCTGGTCTGCGCAGGATCTGAGTGCACGACCAGGGACCCCGTCAGGACCCGTTGCTTTCCGAGGGTTCACTTTCAAGAAGGCCGACCTGACTTTGGAAGCTGTAAATGTGTGTATGGATGTGTCCGGGGCTGCGGGGGCAGTTGACAAGTTTAATGGTTTCCTGCTTGAACCGAGCATAGAATAATCTTTATTAGTGTCACAAAGCGGCTCACATTAACACTGCAATGAAGTTACTGTGAAAATCCCCTAGTCGCCACATTCCAGCACCTGTTCAGGTACACAGAGGGAGAATTCAGAATGTCCAATTCACATAACAGCGCATCTTTCGGGACTTGTGGGAGGAAGCCGGAGCACCCGGAGGAAACCCAAACAGACACAGGGCGAACTCTGTACAGACAGAGTGCAGACTCTGCACAGGCAGAGACCCAAATGGGAATTGAACCCGGGTCCCTGGCGCTGTGAAGGAACATTGCTAACCACTGTGCTACGTGCCACCCGGTATGTCGGGAATGCTGCCGGAGATTCTGCTCGGTTTCGCTTTGTAGATCGTTATGTTGTTTAAGCCTTGCCACAACCAATGAGAGTGTGTGACGCTAGTCTGTGACTCCTTCATATTGTCTCCTTGATGACTTTGCGGAGGTCGTACCTGGATTTCATGTATAGGTCAGCGTGGCCTGTTTTGAATGCCTCGGATCTGGGCTTCAGTAGTGAGTGAATCTCCTGATTAAACCATGTTTTCTGGCTGGGGAGCCTACCTTCTTTGGCATGTAATCTTCTATACACATGCTGATGAAGTCTGTGATGGTGGTGACATAATTGTTCAGGTTGGCCGCTGAGTTTTTGAATATGGACCAGTTCACTGATTCTAAGCAGTCACGTCGGACCTCTTCTGTTGCCTTGGACCAGCACTGCAATGACCTTCTTAACCGGATTCTCCCGCTAAAGTTTTTGCTTGTCTGCCAGGAAAAGGAGCACGGATCTGCAGGTACAGAGAGTCATGTGGAAGTATAATGTTGTAATAATAATGGCGATGTCGCTCGAAGGACAAGCCGGGCTACTAGGGACGCAAAGGCCAAGACATCAGCCTCTTTTGCCTCCTGCACTCCCGGCTCCACCCCAACCCCAAGTATCGCGAGTTCCCAGCCTGGCTTGACCCTGGATCCTACCACCCTCGACACCGTCCCCGCCACCCCCTTCCAGAACTCCTCCAGTGCCGGGCATGCCCAGAACATATGGGCATGGTTCGCTGGACTCCCCGAACACCTGACGCACCTGTCTTCGCCCCCAAAGAACCTACTCATCCTAGATCCGGACATGTGGGCCCGGTGCAGCACCTTAAACTGGATGAGACTAAGCCTCGCACATGAAGAGGAGGAGTTCACCCTCTCCAGGGCGTCCGCCCATGTCCCCTCCTCAATCTGCTCCCCCAGTTCCACCTCCCACTTAGCCTTCAGCTCCTCTACCGACGCCTCCCCCACCTCCTGCATCACCTGGTAGATGTCAGACACCTTCCCATCCCTGACCCACACCCCCGAAAGCACCCTATCCCTTACCCCCCGCGGGGGCAGCGAAGGGAACCCCTCCACCTGTCGCCTAGCAAACGCCTTCACCTGAAGGTACCTGAACATATTCTCCGGGGGGAGCTCAAACTTCTCCTGCAGTTCACCAAGGCTCGCGAACCTCCTGTCAATAAACAGGTCTCCCAACTTCCTAATGCCCGCCCTGTGCCACCCCAGGAACCCGCCATCAATGTTCCCTGGGACAAACCGGTGGTTACCCCGCAGCGGGGCCTCCACCGAGCCCCCCACTTCCCCCCTGTGTCGCCTCCACTGCCCCCAAATTTTGAGGGTGGCTGCCACCACCGGGCTCGTAGTGTACCTCGTTGGAGGGAGCGGCAGCGGCGCCGTTACCAGTGCCTTCAGGCTCTTGCCTCCACAGGACGCCATCTCCATCTGTTTCCATGCTGCCCCCTCCCCCTCCATTATCCACTTGCGTACCATCGAGACATTAGCCGCCCAATAGTACCCAGAGAGGTTGGGCAGCGCCAGCCCCCCTCTATCCCTGCCCCGCTCCAAAAAGACCCTCCTTACCCTCGGAGTCCCGTGCGCCCAAACAAATCCCAGAATGCTGCTGTTCACCCTCCTAAAATAGGCCCTTGGAACAAAAATGGGGAGGCACTGAAACAAAAACAAAAACCTCGGGTGCACCGTCATTTTAACGGACTGTACTCTACCCGCCAACGACAACGGCAGCATGTCCCACCTTTTAAATTCCTCCTCCATCTGCTCCACCAACCTAGTAAAATTGAGCTTATGCAGAGTCCCCCAGCTCCTAGCCACCTGAACCCCCAGGTACCTAAAACTCCTCGCTGCCCTCTTTAGCGGGAGCCTACCAATCCCCTCCTCCTGATCTCCCGGGTGTACGACAAACAGCTCACTCTTGCCCAGGTTCAATTTATAGCCCGAGAAACTCCCGAACTCAGCAAGAATCTCCATCACCTCCGGCATTCCCCCCACCGGGTCTGCTACATACAGCAGCAAGTCATCTGTATACAGCGACACTCGGTGCTCCTCCCCACCTCGCACCAAACCCCTCCACCTCCCCGACTCCGAGAGCCATGGCAAGAGGCTCTATTGCCAGCGCAAAAAGCAAGGGGGACAGGGGGCACCCCTGCCTCGTCCCACGGTGGAGCCTGAAGTACTCGGACCTCCTCCCATTTGTCGCTACACTCGCCATCGGGGCCTCGTACAGCAACCTCACCCATTTAATAAACCCCTCCCCAAACCCGAACCTCTCTAACACCTCCCACAAGTACCCCCATTCAACCCTGTCAAAGGCCTTCTCCGCGTCCAATGCCACCACAATCTCCGCCTCTCCTTCTGCTGCCGACATCATTATCACATTTAGCAGCCTTCGCACGTTAGTGTTCAGCTGCCTCCCCTTCACAAAACCCGTCTGATCTTCATGTACCACCCCCGGCACCCAGTCCTCTATTCTAGTGGCCAAGATCTTCGCCAGCAACTTGGCGTCTACATTCAGCAGTGAAATCGGCCTGTATGATCCGCACTGCAAGGGGTCCTTATCACGCTTCAGGATCAGGGAGATTAGCGCCCGAGACATTGTCGGGGGCAGAACACCCCCCTCTCATGCCTCGTTGAAGGTCCTAACTAACAGTGGGCCCAGCAGGTCCGCATATTTCTTATATAATTCAACCGGGAACCCATCCAGTCCTGGCGCCTTCCCCGACTGCATGTGGCCAATCCCACTGACCAGCTCCTCCAACTCGATCGGCGCCCCCAGCATCCTCTCGGGCTGCATCATAGCCTGGTATGGCAACTGCTCGGCCCAGGACCGCAAGGAACTTCAGAGAGTCGTGAATACCGCCCAGTCCATCACACGAACCTGCCTCCCATCCATTGATTCCATCTACACCTCCCGCTGCCGGGGGAAAGCGGGCAGCATAATCAAGGATCCCTCCCACCCGGCTTACTCACTTTTCCAACTTCTTCCATCGGGCAGGAGATTCAGAAGTCTGAGAACACGGACGAACAGACTCAAAAGCAGCTTCTTCCCCACTGTCACCAGACTCCTAAATGACCCTTTTATGGACTGTCCTCATTAACACTACACCCTGTAGCTTCATCCGATGCCAATGCTTATGTAGTTACATTGTATATCTTGTGTTGCCCTATTATGTATTCTCATGTATTTTCTTGAATTCTGTTCAATTCCCTTTCCCATGTACTGAATGATCTGTTGAGTTGCTTGCAGAAAAATACTTTTCACTGTACCTCGGTACACGTGACAATAAACAAATCCAATCCAATCCAATCCAATCCAATCCACCTGCTCCTCCTGCACCCTTGGAAATCGGAGCCTGTCCAAAAAATTCTCCATTCCCCCTCCCACCGCCGGCGGCTCCGACCGGTACAGTTCCCTATAGAAGTTCCTAAAGACCTCATTGACCTCTGCCCCCTGCCGCACCACATTCCCATCCCTATCCTTCACTCCACCAATCTCCCTAGCCGCGTCCCGCTTACGAAGCTGGTGCGCCAGCATCCTGCTCGCCTTCTCTCCATACTCGTAGACCGCTCCCTGCGCCTTCCTCAACTGTGTCTCCGCCTTTCTGGTGGTCAATAAATCAAACTTGGCCTGCAAGCTACGCCACTCCCCCAGCAATCTCTCCTCCGGGGCCTCCGCGTACCTCCTATCCACACTCAACAGCTCCTCCACCAGTCTCTCCCTCTCTCTCCTCTCCCTATGGGCTCGGATGGAGATCAGCTCCCCCTAATCACTGCCTTCAGAGCCTCCCACACCATCCCCACCAGGACCTCCCCAATATCATTGACCTCGAGGTACCTCTCGATACATCCCCGAACCCTCCTACACACCTCCTCATCAGCCAACAACCCCACGTCCAGACGCCAAAGCGGGCGCTGGTCCCGCACCTCCCCCATCTCCAGATCCACCCAATGCGGAGCATGGTCCGAAATCGCAATAGCCAAATACTCGGCCTCCTCCACCCTCGGGACCAGTCCGCTGCTCAAAACAAAGAAATCAATGCGGGAATAAACCCTGTGCACATGGGAGAAAAAGGAGTACTCCCGAGCCCTCGGCCTCCCAAACCTCTAGGGATCCACTCCTCCCATCTGGTCCATAAAGCCCCTCAACACCTTGGCCGCCGCCGGCCTCCTGCCTGTCTTTGAACTAGAACGATCCAGTAGGGGATCCAGCACCGTATTGAAGTCCCCCCCCCCCCCCCATGATCAGGCCCCCCACCTCCAGGCCAGGAATGCGGCCCAACATACGCCTCATGAAACCAGCATCATCCCAATTTGGGGCGTACACATTAACCAACACCACCCTCTCCCCCTGCAGCTTACCGCTCACCATCACATATCTGCCGCCACGATCAGCCACAACCTCAGACGCCTCAAACGCCACCCTCTTCCCCACCAGGATCGCCACCCCCCGGTTCTTCGAGTCGAGCCCTGAGTGGAAAACCTGCCCCACCCACCCCTTCCTCAGACCCCTTCCTCAGACGGACCTGGTCCGCCACCTTCAGGTGGGTCTCCTGGAGCATGGCCACGTCCGCCTTCAGCCCCTTCAGATGCGAAAACACCCGGGCCCGCTTAACCGGCCCATTCAACCCCCTCACGTTCCACGTAATTAGCCGGATCAGGGGGCACCCCGCACCCCCTCCCCCGTCGACTAGCCATAGCCCATCGACTGCTCGCCCCTGGCCATCACCCATTCGGCCCGTTTCCCACGGCGATAGAACCTCACCCCGACCCGCACCAACTCCTCCCTGGCCAATCCAGCACACAACCCGGTATCTCCCCCCCCCCGCCCATGCTAGGACCCCTCCTAGCTGCGACTCTCCCTCCACTGTACTCCCGTGAGCCAGCTGACTTCTGCTGACCCCGGCAGCTCCCGCTCTAACTCCGACCCCTCCCGATATGAGGTCCCCCCTCCTCCCCTGCATCAGCTCCTTGGCACCGCTTCGGCGCGGGAAACCCGGTCTAATAACCACGCCCCTCGCCACCAGCTCCACCCCCTCGTCCCGCAGCGCGGGAAACCAGAGAAAAGCCCGCGCTTTCACACTGCCCCACCCCACCAACGCAGCTCCCAAACAGCAGTCCCAACCCAACCACCAACTCCGTACAAACAAAGACACAGATCAACCACAAACCCCAGTACCCCCCTTAGAACACAAAACCATAACCCACATCGTCCGAAAGCGAGAGAAAAAACAAAAGGCACCGCCTTCGTCTGCTCTCCGCTTGGCCACCTCCGCACTCCAGTCCTGGTAGATACGAACTACCGAATTCTCCCATTTACTACTCCTCACCTTCTTGGCCCATCGGAGAACACACTCCCGGTCACTGAACCGATGGAACCGCACCAGCACCGCCCGCGGGGGTTCATTTGCCTTAGGCCGCCTGGCCAGTACTCTATGGGCCCCCTCCAGCTCCAGGGGCAGATGGAAGGATCCTGCCCCCACCAGCGAGTTCAACATCACGGCCACATAGGCCGGCAGGTCCGACCCCTCCAGCCCCTCCTCGAGGCCCAGGATCCGCAGGTTCTTCCTCCGTGACCGAAGCTCCATCTCCTCAAACTGATCTTGCCACTTTTTATGAAGCGCCTCGTGTATATCCACCTTCCCCACGAGGTCCGAAACTTCCTCCTCGCGCTCAGAGGCCTGTTGCTGCAACTCGAGTATCGCTGCACCCTGAGTTGTCTGGGTCTCCAGCAGCTTATTCGTCGTCACCTTCAGGGATTCCAGCAACTCCCCTTTCAGCTCCGTGAAATAGCGCAGAAGGGCCGCCTGCTGCTCCTCAGCCCACTGCCTCCACTTCTCAGGGGCTCCACCGGCCGCCATTTTGTCCACCTTTCCCCGCTTTTCCAGGGGAGCTGCTGCCGTTTTTCTCCTCGCCCCACTCCGGGTCCGCACCATAAATCCCGGGGGGTTTTTCTCCAGACCCCTTTATCCACCGGGAATCGTCGAATCAGCGCCGTTTGGGGCCCTTAAAAGAGCCCACAAGTCCTATTAAAGCGGGAGCTGCCGAACGTGCGGCTTAGCTCCGCATAGCCGCAACCGGAAGTCCAGGAGGAGAATATTTAGCAGACAAGCAGAAGTCCAGAGTAAAAATAGTATTTAAGATGGGGCTTGGGGGCAGCACGGTGGTGCAGTGGGTTAGCACTGCTGCCTCATGGCGCCGAGGACCCAGGTTCAATCCCGGCTCTGGGTCACTGTCTGTATGGAGTTTGCACATTCTCCCCGTGTCTGCGTGGGTTTCACCCCCACAACCCAAAGATGTGCAGGGTAGGTGGATTGGCCACACTAAATTGCCCCTTAATTGGAAAAACAAATTGGGTAATCTATAGTTTAAAGAAAGGATGGGACTGAATTCAGTGGAGTGAGAATGGATGCAGCCCCTGGCCCAGGTAAATTGGAATTAAAGATCGACAGGCAAAACTGGAACTGAATAATGAGTTGCCTTGAAAGAGCAGAGGGCTTGGCTACAGTTAATACATGCTGCAATGGCACAGAAAGGTAGAGTGAACAAGTCTACACCACCCTTGATGGTGATAGAGAGTAAGGGGAAGCAGAAAAAGGGACATCTACAGTTGCCATGTTGCTAATACAAGGGTAAACCAAACTGAATACAGAAGATTCAGAGGGAAAATTTAAAAAAATGATTAAAAAATAAAGAGTGTGTATGAGAAGAGACTGGTAACTAACATAAAAGGAAGTCTAAATGTTTTCTGCAAGCATATAAATAGGAAAAGGGTGGCAAAAGGATCCATGGGACTGATGAGGGATCAAAAAGGGGATTTGCACAGGAATAGCTGAGGTATTAAATGGACCTTTGTCCATGTCTTCATCAAGGAAGACGATGCTACCTAAATCCTGGTCAATGAAGAGGCAGTTCAGACACTGGATTGACTAAAAATTAATCAAGAGGTGGGTTTGAAACGCGGACGGTACTTTGATGAGGCATCTGGACCGAAATGAGATCACTCCAAAAACGCTGAAGGAAATATGAATGGAAATTAAGGAGACGTTGGCCATGATTTTCCAGTCGCAGTTAATTTCCAATTAACTGGAAATTTGTGGGCGATGCCAGAGGACTGGAGGATTGCAAATGTGCAGAGAGGGCACCCTGAAGCTGGCTGCGCAGGTGGATAGAGTGGTCAAGAAGGCATACAGCATGCTTTCCTTCATTGGTAGGGGTATTGAGTTGGCAGGTCATGTTACAGTTGTATAAGACTTTGGTTCGGCCACATTTGGAATACTGTGTACAGTTCTGGTCGCCACATTACCAAAAGGATGTGGATGCTTTGGAGAAGGTACAGAGGAGGTTCACCAGGATGTTGCCTGGTATGGAGGGCGCTAGCTATGAAGAGAGGTTGAGTAGATTAGGATTATTTTCATTAGAAAGACGGAGGTTGAGGGGGGACCTCCATTGAGGCCTACAAAATCATGAGAGGTATAGACAGGGTGGATAGCAACAAGCTTTTTTCCCCAGAGTGGGGGACTCAATTACTAGGGGTCACGAGTTCAAGGTGAGAGTGGAAAAGTTTAAGGGAGATATGCATGGAAAGTTCTTTACACAGAGGGTGGTGGGTGCCTGGAACGCATTGCCGGCGGAGGTGGTAGAGGCGGGCACAATAGCGTAATTTAAGATGTATCTAGACAGATACATGAATGGGCAGGGAGCAGAGGGATACAGATCCTTAGAAAATAGTTTTGGATAGAGGATCTGGATCAGCGCAGGCTTGGAGGGCCGAAGGGCCTGTTCCTGTGCTGTAATTTTTTTTTGTTCTTTGTAAGGTTAAGCCCAGCAACTGCAGGCCACTGACTAACTTTGTTAAAGTGAAATAGTCACTTGGACAAATGTGGATTAATTAAGGAAAACCAGCATAGATTTTTAAGGGAAAAACCTTAACTAACTAGAGATGTTTGATGAAGTAACAGAGGGTTGATGAAGGTAATACTGTTGATGAAGGTGATGTGCATGAACATCCAAAAGACATTTGTTGAAGATGTCACATAACAGGCTTGTCAACAAAGTTAGATCCATGGAATAAAAAGGACAGTAATAGCATAGATATCATGTTAGCTGAGGGTCCGGAATGGTAAAGAGTTTGTTGGACAGGAGGAAGTTGTGCAGTGGGATTCTCCAGGATTCATTGTGAGGAGCAACGGTTTTCGATAAATGACCTAGTCCTTGGTGTCCAGGACGAAATTTGCAGATGACACCAAACTTGGCCTTGTGAACAGTGAGGAGGATAGAGATAGACCTCAAGAGGACATAGGTTAAGGGCATGGGCAGACATGTGGCAGCTGCAATTTAATGCAGAAAAGTGTGAAGTGATACATTTTGGGAGTAGGAATGAGGAGAAGTATAGAAGGGGGTGGTGGTTCATTCATTTGTTTTCACCATAGCCATAGTGGAGCTGTTTTTTTGTTCTTTAACGGATGTGAGCGTTGCTGGGTAGACCAATATTTGTTGCCCATCCCTAATTGCCCTTGAGGAGGTGGTGGTGAGCTGCCTTGAATAGCTGTAGTCCCTGAGGTGTAGGTATAGGAAGGGAGTTCCAGGATGTTGCCCCAGCAACAGTGAAGGAACAATTATATATTTCCAGGTCAGAATGGTGAGGGTCTTGGAGGGGAACCTCCAGGTGGGGATCTGTTGTACTTCTAGATGGTAATGGTCGTGGGTTTGGAAGGTGGTGTCTAAGGAACCTTGGTGAGTTACTGCAGTGCATCTTGTAGATGGTACACACGTGCATCGGTGGTGTAGGGTTTGAATGTTTAAGGTGGCAGATGTGATACCAATTGAGCGGGGCTGCTTTTGTCCTGGATGGTGTTGAACGTCTCGAGTGTTGTTGGAGCTGCACTCATCCAGGCAAATGGAGAGGATTCCATTACATTCCTGAGGCCTGGTAGCTGATGGACAGGCTTTAGGGAGTCGGACGTTGACATTATCTTTGCTTTTTCTTTGGCTTTCTCCAAGCCTCCCTCAGTCCATGCCTTGATGTTTGTTCACTCATCCCATGTTTTTTTCTTCTTCCTCTGTTACCTTCAATTTCTTGTTAGCACTGCTGCCTCAGAGCCAGGGACCAGGGTTCAATTACGGCCATGGGTGCCTGTGTGGAATTTCTCCCTGTGTCTGTGTGGTTTCCTCCCACAGTCTAAAGCTGTGCAGGTTAGGTGGGGTTACGGTGATAGGGCAGGGAAGCGGATCTGGGTAGATTGCTCGTTCGAGAGTTGGTGCAAGCCAGATGGGCCGAATGGCTTCCTTCTGCACTGTCGGGATTCTATGATGTGGGCCTGGAGTCACATGTAGGCCAGAGTAGGTAAGGATGGCAGGTTTCCCTCGAGGACATTAGTGAACCAGATGGTGTGTGTGTGCACTAATTATTGAAGCTGATTGAGAAAGTGGTTAATGAAGCATACGGACCCACAACAAAAATAAGATGTGCAGAGTAGGTGAATTGGCCATATCATTTTATTAAAACATACTAAATTGTCCCTTAATTGGAAAAAAAGAACTGGGTTCACTAAATTAAAAAAAAATAATGAAGCATATCGGATCTTGGACGTGAGAAATAGGATATAGAGTATAAAACAAGGAAGTTGTGATGAATTTTATTTTATTTTCGGCATGTGCAGTAATCGCCAAGTTAGGCAATAGCTTCCCCAGTGGTAAATGCAGCTCTGAGCCGTTTGCTGAATCTTGTCAGGGGGCAGTGTTCAATATTGAGAATCATTGACTGGGATGCACCACAACAGAAGTCTTGGGTTCTGCAAAGTCTAACTTGTACCGATCTGCTGCACAAAGGCCTTGGCCAATGCGGAAATAGTTGAGGAGTGTCCAATATTGGCGAGGCACACTGAAGCCGGGTGGGTGGGCTTTGGGATCTGTGGTGAGGAAGTGGTTTTTATTGATGGCGTTTGGTTCCATTCCTGCTGCCACAGTGCCTCTGTTCCTCGGCACAGTGGTCTCAGCCATACAGGCTGATGTGATGGAGGAGAGCTGCAGGTGGAGTGGGAAGATCCTTGTGTAGCAGCGGACTTGGGTTAATGTAAACCTTCTCCAGGACCACCTTCTTGCAATCTCCCTCCTAATGTGAGGGCTCAGGACTGGGAGCCAGGAGAGTCAAGAAGATCAGAGGTACCTGTGATGCATTGTGTTTAGCATCTACAAGACTGGTAGATCAGTCAGCAGTTAAGAAGGTAAAAGGTCAGCATTCATGTCGAGAGGGCTAGAATACAAGACCAGGGATGTACTTCTGAGGCTGTATAAGGCTCTGGTCAGACCCCATTTGGAGTATTGTGAGCAGTTTTGGGCCCCGTATCTAAGGAAGAATGTGCTGGCCTTGGAAAGGGTCCAGAGGAGGTTCAGAAGAATGATCCCTGGAATGAAGAACTTGTCGTATGAGGAACAGTTGAGGACTCTGGGTCTGTACTCGTTGGAGTTTAGAAGGAAGAGGGGGATCTTATTGAAACTTACAGGATACTGCGAGGCCTGGATAGAGTGAACGTGGAGAGGATGTTTCCAGTTCTTGGAAAAACTAGAACCAGAGGACACCATCTCAGATTAAAGGGACAATTCTTTAAAACAGAGATGAGGAGGAATTTCTTCAGCCAGAGGGTGGTGAATCTGTGGAACTCTTTGCCGCAGAAGACTGTGGAGGCCAAATCACTGAGTGTCTTTAAGACAGAGATAGATAGATTCTTGATTAATAAGGGGATCAGGGGTTTATGGGGAGAAGCCAGGAGAATGGGGATGAGAAAATATCAGCCACGATTGAATGGCTGAGCAGACTCGATGGGCCGAGTGGCCTAATTCTGCTCCTATGTCTTATGGTAGGGATGAGTTGTTCCAGACTGGTGCACGGTACCCTACAATCGAGCAAGGTTCATGCATCCAATGAAGAGCCAGCAAGTTTGCTGAGGAGGTTGTTTTGTGTTTTGATCTTTGCTGCTGTCTTCCTCAGGTGTTTTTGTCAGTCAGTATTCGGGCAAGAGTAACATCAAGATAGGCGGGGTGTTGTTAGTGATTTGGTCTCTTGCCATTCAAGGAGAGGTTGAATTCTTTCTTGGCACTGGCATTGTGGAGGCTCTTGTCTCCTGGCCCATATGCACCCTGAGCCGTCTATCTTGGAGTAATAGTTGAATGGTGTCAGTAACCCACGGAGGGAGGTGGCTGAGATGTGGACAAGGAGATCAGTGTGCCATACTATGTCCTTGCTGCAATGAGATTGAGAAGGACAGCGCCTGTTCTGTGGTTATTTTCAGTGAAGCTGGCCGGGACAAGGACCTGGTTGCATGTGCTTCACTCTCACTGAAAGCTAGTTTATTCAGCTTTCGCGATTTTCTTCATCTCTGGCTCTATCCGCTGTGATCTGAAATATTCTAAGATCTTACAGCACACACAGCAGAGATATTATTCGGTTACTTCAGGATAGGTTTGGGTCTTTGCCTAGTTTTGGGAAGTAGGTAACTTTGGATATGCACCAGGATTTACGCAGGTTAATGAATTTAATGAACCTCTGGTTCAGCCTCCACAGAGTATTGTGTCTCGTTCTGGGGGCGACATTTAGGGAAGATATGAGTGTAAAAAACATACTCCTCCAGCGGTGAGGAACTCGGCTTTTTGGATAGATTGGAGAAATTGGGACTATTCCTTTTTGGGAAAGGGAATGTTGGGAGGAGATTTAATAATGGTGTTTATGAGGAGTCTGCACACAATAGACCAGGAGAAACTGTTTGCAGTGGTGGCATGATCAAGATCCAGAGGACATTGATGACATGAGGAAGAGCATTCTTACACAGCGAGTGGTTTGAATCTGGAATGCACAACCTTTGTGTGTGATAGTGGCAGGTTCAAAGGGAACTGGATTGTTACCTGAAGTGGAATTTTTCGGGTTACTGGGAAAGGGTTTTGTGAGTTACTCTGGGAGAATATGACCGTGTTGGGCCACATGGTCACTTCCTGTGCTGTGAGCAGCCTGCGATTTATTCTAACTTTATAAATACAGTGTTTAGTGAGAGACCCACCTGCTGGCCAAAGTATATCTCTCAGCTACGACAATGACAGCACAATTTAAACCTTCAGAATGTGAAGTAGAAATTTCTCGATGAATATCCGATTATTTTGCTCACCCTCTGCCTTTCTGGCAGTCACATGATACGAGTAAATTTCTGTGGTAAATGTTTGCAGAAAAATGTGACCAAACATTGAGAAAGTCAGCTTGGTGACTATAGTCCTAACTGAGTTTTGTAATAAGATTTTATAACCTTGCTGTCAGCTGTTTGTCGTGCCTCGTTCCGTTTGCATGTACAGTACAATGTTTTTGCTGTTCTCTAGTAGCTGCACATCCCATTTCTGCTGAGCTGACCACAGCTTTACATTGTACTTCGGCTGAGGCCTTGTCCTTGAGATTTGTAAACCCTCAGGACAGACTTCCCGAATTGGCTACATCAGCTATACAGGTTGTATCAGACACCAATTTACTCCCAGCGTCTTGTCCACGTCCTCCTGTCTAAATTTGACTCAAATCAGTTCATTCTTGGAGCAGTCTCCATTTTTTGGAAAGAATGATGCCTGCCACTCGCAAGTTGGTGCTTGTTCTCACAGGAATTGTCTTCAGAACCCACCTCTTTTATCCACCCTTCTGAATATCTCTTTACTTGGTTTGGTGTCAATTTGGATCTGATTCACACATCTGTGTTTCTATTTGAATAGGTTGTGTAGATGTACAGTGATTGATGTTGTACCATTCTTTGTACCATCCTTTATTAGAATCGTTCAATCTACAGCCTGGAGACAGGCCCTTCAGGCCCATACTGGTCCATGCCAACCAAAACGCCAATCTAAACAAACTCCATTTGCCTGCATTTGGCCTCTAAACCTTTCCTATGCATCCATCTGTCCAAATGCCGTTTAAATGTTGTCAATATCCCTGCCTCAACCATTTCCTCTGGCAGCTCATTCCACATAACTACCACCCTCTGTGTAAAAAAAATGCTGCTCCTCAGGTTCCCATTAATTCTTTCCCCTCTTAACTGAAACATATGCCCTCCAGATTCCCCAAAGCCAGGAAAATGACTGAGTGCATTTACCCCATCCCTCTCATGATCTTATACACCTCTATAGATCACCCTCAGTCTCCTACGCACCAAAGAAAAAAGTCTTGGCTTGCCCAATCTCTCCCTATAACTCAATCCCTTGAGTCCTGCCAACAACCTTGTAAATCTCTTCTGCAATCTTAATCCCGGGGTATGGACATCTATAATGCCAGTGATATTACGTTGTCCCTTATTAATGCTTGCCCCATAGTACAATAATAATGAGGATGTGCCACCCCCTTGTTACAGTGATTTATGGCTGTGTGGGCCCTTTAAAACAAATCTGTTAGCATCCTTTATGAGAGTTATGAGAATTATTTGAGCATTCTTCATTTTAGTGATGATATACAGAACAGTTTTTCTGATTGTGATGGGTCTGTTCTTGATGTGCCCCCTGCATTATTGAGGTGATGTGACAATATCCGTTTCATGGTTAATTGTAATACCATAAGCTGCAGATGTTGAAACAGTCAGCAGGCCACGCACCCTGCTGCCTGACCTGCTCAGTTTCCCAACACTTTCTCTTTTTATTTGGGATTTCCGGCATCCACATTTCTTTGCTTTTGTAACAGTTTAAGTTGAAAACATTCCACGACTCTCCTTGGAAGGAAAATAATAAAATATTGCAAACGGATCCCGAGTTGGAGTAATTTAACAAACATATATTTTAAAATTTCTGTGGGAGTCATGTTCTCGAGAATTACAATCTGACTCAATTTGCTACAGCTCCCTAATCACCCCCTCCTGCACCCAAGGTTCATGGGATTTGTTCACTTTGAAGAACAGTCAAACCACATGTGTTCCTTGCAAACATATGACCACCACAACTGAGTGGGACAAGGGCTGAAAATACCTGGAATGTCACCCACTCCAAGTGAAATGAAAATCGCTTATTGTCACGAGTAGGCTTCAATGAAGTTACTGTGAAAAGCCCCTAGTCGCCACATTCCGGCGCCTGTTCGGGGAGGCTGGTACAGGAAGTTACCTGTTTCCTCACTTTCCCAGATTGGCTCTTCATGTGGGATCTACCTGTGTATCTGTCAAAGTTTTATACAACTTTTACGTGCAAGCATTTGAAGTCTCTATAAGCCGGGGGGGGGGGGGGGGGACGGGAACGGGGGGGAACGGGTGACGTAGTGGTATGGTCACTGGACTAGTAATCCAGACACCCAGTACTCTGGGGTCCCAGGTTCAAATCCCACCACTGCAGGTGGTGGTGAAATTTGAATTAAAGTCATGATGGCCACGAAACAATTGTCGACTTGTCGGACAAACCCATCAAGCTCACTCATGTCCTTTCGGAAAGGAAATCTGCTGACCTTGCCTGGTCTGGCCGATATGTGACTCCAGATCCACAGCAAAGTGATTGACTCTCAAATGCCCCCTCAAGGGCAATTAGGGATGGGCAATGAATGCTGGCACAGCCAGCAATTCCCACATCCCATGAAGGAATAAAATAACAAGTTGTACTTGATATTGGGAGGGTGGTAGAAGTAGCGGGGTTTGATGTGGGGTGGGGTGGTGGGCTGCTGAGTTGTTTTGTAGTGGGGTGGATTTGATGGGCTGAATATCTGCTGCTGTCATTACTCTGACTATAACACTCGGGCAATCTCAGGTCTGCTCTAGATATCCTTTCTGACTACTGTATTCATATTTTTTTTAAATTTAGAGTACCCAATTCTTTTTTTTTCCCCAATTAAGAGGCAATTTAGCGTGGCCAATACACCGAACCTGCACATCTTTGGGTTGTGGGGGGAAACCCACGCGAACACTGGGAGAATGTGCAAACTCCACACGGACAGTGACCCAGAGCCGAGATCGAACCTGTGAGGCAGTAGTGCTGATCACTGCTGTGTGTGTTTTTCCCTCTCACTGTGTGTGTGTGTCTGCCTCCCCCGTGCTGTGTGTGTGCCTGCCTCCCGCGTGTTGTGTGTGTGTCTGCCTCCCGCGTGCTGTGTGTGTGTCTCCCTCCCGCGTGCTGTGTGTGCCTGCTTCCCCCGTGCTGTGTGTGTGTGTCTGCCTCCCCCGTGCTGTGTGTGTGTCTGCCTCCCGCGTGCTGTGTGTGTGTCTGCCTCCCGTGTGCTGTGTGTCTGCCTCCCCCGTGCTGTGTGTGTGTGTGTCTGCCTCCCGCGTGCTGTGTGTGTGTGTCTGCCTCCCGCGTGCTGTGTGTGTGTCTGCCTCCCCCGTGCTGTGTGTGTGTGTGTGTCTGCCTCCCGCGTGCTGTGTGTGTGTGTCTGCCTCCCGCGTGCTGTGTGTGTGTGTCTGCCTCCCGCGTGCTGTGTGTGTGTGTCTGCCTCCCCCGTGCTGTGTGTGTGTGTCTGCCTCCCCCGTGCTGTGTGTGTGTCTGCCTCCCCCGTGCTGTGTGTGTGTCTGCCTCCCGCGTGCTGTGTGTGTGTCTGCCTCCCCCGTGCTGTGTGTGTGTCTGCCTCCCGCGTGCTGTGTGTGTGTGTCTGCCTCCCCCGTGCTGTGTGTGTGTGTCTGCCTCCCGCGTGCTGTGTGTGTGTCTGCCTCCCGCGTGCTGTGTGTGTGTGCCTGCCTCCCCCGTGCTGTGCGTGTGTGTCTGCCTCCCGTGTGCTGTGTGTCTGCCTCCCGCGTGCTGTGTGTGTGTCTGCCTCCCGCCTGCTGTGTGTGTGTCTGCCTCCCGCCTGCTGTGTGTGTGTGTCTGCCTCCCCCGTGCTGTGTGTGTGTCTGCCTCCCCCGTGCTGTGTGTGTGTCTGCCTCCCCGTGCTGTGTGTGTGTGTCTGCCTCCCCCGTGCTGTGTGTGTGTCTGTCTCCCGCGTGCTGTGTGTGTGTGTCTGCCTCCCGCGTGCTGTGTGTGTGTCTGCCTCCCGCGTGCTGTGTGTGTGTCTGCCTCCCGCGTGCTGTGTGTGTGTGTCTGCCTCCCGCGTGCTGTGTGTGTGTGTCTGCCTCCCGCGTGCTGTGTGTGTGTTTCTGCCTCCCGCGTGCTGTGTGTGTGTCTGCCTCCCCCGTGCTGTGTGTGTGTGTGTCTGCCTCCCCCGTGCTGTGTGTGTCTGCCTCCCGCGTGCTGTGTGTGTGTCTGCCTCCCCCGTGCTGTGTGTGTGTGTCTGCCTCCCCGTGCTGTGTGTGTGTGTCTGCCTCCCCCGTGCTGTGCGTCTGTCTGCCTCCCGCGTGCTGTGTGTGTGTCTGCCTCCCGCGTGCTGTGTGTGTGTCTGCCTCCCCCGTGCTGTGTGTGTGTCTGCCTCCCCCGTGCTGTGTGTGTGTGTCTGCCTCCCCCGTGCTGTGTGTGTGTCTGCCTCCCGCGTGCTGTGTGTGTGTCTGCCTCCCCCGTGCTGTGTGTGTGTGTGTCTGCCTCCCCTGTGCTGTGTGTGTGTCTGCCTCCCCCGTGCTGTGTGTGTGTCTGCCTCCCGTGTGCTGTGTGTGTGTGTCTGCCTCCCGTGTGCTGTGTGTCTGCCTCCCGCGTGCTGTGTGTGTGTGTGTCTGCCTCCCGCGTGCTGTGTGTGTGTGTCTGCCTCCCGCGTGCTGTGTGTGTGTGTCTGCCTCCCGCGTGCTGTGTGTGTGTCTGCCTCCCCCGTGCTGTGTGTGTGTCTGCCTCCCGCGTGCTGTGTGTGTGTGTCTGCCTCCCCCGTGCTGTGTGTGTGTGTCTGCCTCCCCCGTGCTGTGTGTGTGTCTGCCTCCCCCGTGCTGTGTGTGTGTCTGCCTCCCGCGTGCTGTGTGTGTGTGTGTCTGCCTCCCCCGTGCTGTGTGTGTCTGCCTCCCCCGTGCTGTGTGTGTGTCTGCCTCCCCGTGCTGTGTGTGTGTCTGCCTCCCCCGTGCTGTGTGTGTGTCTGCCTCCCGCGTGCTGTGTGGGTGTGTCTGCCTCCCGCGTGCTGTGTGTGTGTGTCTGCCTCCCCCGTGCTGTGTGTGTGTGTCTGCCTCCCGCGTGCTGTGTGTGTGTCTCCCGCGTGCTGTGTGTGTGTGTCTGCCTCCCGTGTGCTGTGTGTCTGCCTCCCGCGTGCTGTGTGTGTGTCTGCCTCCCGCCTGCTGTGTGTGTCTGCCTCCCCCGTGCTGTGTGTGTTCTGCCTCCCGTGCTGTGTGTGTGTCTGCCTCCGTGCTGTGTGTGTGTCTGCCTCCCCCGTGCTGTGTGTCTGCCTCCCGCGTGCTGTGTGTGTGTCTGCCTCCCCCGTGCTGTGTGTGTGTGTCTGCCTCCCCGTGCTGTGTGTGTCTGCCTCCCCCGTGCTGTGTGTGTCTGCCTCCCCGTGCTGTGTGTGTGTCTGCCTCCCCCGTGCTGTGTGTGTGTGTCTGCCTCCCGCGTGCTGTGTGTGTCTGCCTCCCCCGTGCTGTGTGTGTGTCTGCCTCCCGCGTGCTGTGTGTGTGTGTCTGCCTCCCCGTGCTTTGTGTGTGTGTCTGCCTCCCGCGTGCTGTGGTGTGGTGTCTGCCTCCCGCGTGCTGTGTGTCTGCCTCCCCGTGCTGTGTGTCTGCCTCCCCCGTGCTGTGTGTGTCTGCCTCCCCCGTGCTGTGTGTGTGTCTGCCTCCCGCCTGCTGTGTGTGTGTGTCTGCCTCCCGCGTGCTGTGTGTCTGCCTCCCCCGTGCTGTGTGTGTCTGCCTCCCGCGTGTTGTGTGTGTGTCTGCCTCCCGCGTGAGGTGTGTGTGTGTCTGCCTCCCCCGTGCTGTGTGTGTGTGTCTGCCTCCCGCGTGCTGTGTGTGTGTCTGCCTCCCGCGTGCTGTGTGTGTGTCTGCCTCCCCCGTGCTGTGTGTGTGTCTGCCTCCCCCGTGCTGTGTGTGTGTCTGCCTCCCCCGTGCTGTGTGTGTGTCTGCCTCCCGCGTGCTGTGTGTGTGTGTCTGCCTCCCCCGTGCTGTGTGTGTGTGTCTGCCTCCCCCGTGCTGTGTGTGTGTCTGCCTCCCCCGTGCTGTGTGTGTGTGTCTGCCTCCCGCGTGCTGTGTGTGTGTGTCTGCCTCCCCCGTGCTGTGTGTGTCTGCCTCCCCCGTGCTGTGTGTGTGTCTGCCTCCCCCGTGCTGTGTGTGTGTCTGCCTCCCCCGTGCTGTGTGTGTGTGTCTGCCTCCCGCGTGCTGTGTGTGTGTGTCTGCCTCCCGCGTGCTGTGTGTGTGTGTCTGCCTCCCCCGTGCTGTGTGTGTGTGTCTGCCTCCCGCGTGCTGTGTGTGTGTGTCTGCCTCCCGCGTGCTGTGTGTGTGTGTCTGCCTCCCGTGTGCTGTGTGTCTGCCTCCCGCGTGCTGTGTGTGTGTGTCTGCCTCCCGCCTGCTGTGGTGTGTCTGGCTCCCCCGTGCTGTGTGTGTGTCTGCCTCCCCCGTGCTGTGCTGTGTGTCTGCCTCCCCGTGCTGTGTGTGTGTGTCTGCCTCCCCGTGCTGTGTGTCTGCCTCCCCCGTGCTGTGTGTGTGTCTGCCTCCCCCGTGCTGTGTGTGTGTCTGCCTCCCCCGTGCTGTGTGTGTGTCTGCCTCCCGCGTGCTGTGTGTGTGTCTGCCTCCCCCGTGCTGTGTGTGTGTCTGCCTCCCGCGTGCTGTGTGTGTGTCTGCCTCCCCCGTGCTTTGTGTGTGTCTGCCTCCCGCGTGCTGTGTGTGTGTCTGCCTCCCGCGTGCTGTGTGTCTGCCTCCCCCGTGCTGTGTGTCTGCCTCCCCCGTGCTGTGTGTGTCTGCCTCCCCCGTGCTGTGTGTGTGTCTGCCTCCCGCCTGCTGTGTGTGTGTGTCTGCCTCCCGCGTGCTGTGTGTCTGCCTCCCCCGTGCTGTGTGTGTCTGCCTCCCGCGTGTTGTGTGTGTGTCTGCCTCCCGCGTGAGGTGTGTGTGTGTCTGCCTCCCCCGTGCTGTGTGTGTGTGTCTGCCTCCCGCGTGCTGTGTGTGTGTCTCCTCCCGCGTGCTGTGTGTGTGTGTCTGCCTCCCCCGTGCTGTGTGTGTGTCTGCCTCCCCGTGCTGTGTGTGTGTGTCTGCCTCCCCCGTGCTGTGTGTGTGTCGGCCTCCCGCGTGCGGTGTGTTGTCCTGCCTCCCCCGTGCTGTGTGTGTGTCTGCCTCCCCCGTGCTGTGTGTGTGTCTGCCTCCCGCGTGCTGTGTGTGTGTGTCTGCCTCCCCCGTGCTGTGTGTGTGTCTGCCTCCCCCGTGCTGTGTGTGTGTGTCTGCCTCCCGCGTGCTGTGTCTGTGTCTGCCTCCCCCCGTGCTGTGTGTGTCTGCCTCCCGCGTGCTGTGTGTGTGTCAGCCTCCCGCGTGCTGTGTGTGTGTCTGCCTCCCGCGTGCTGTGTGTGTGTGACTGCCTCCCCCGTGCTGTGTGTGTGTGTCTGCCTCCCCCGTGCTGTGTGTGTGTCTGCCTCCCCCGTGCTGTGTGTGTCTGCCTCCCGCGTGCTGTGTGTGTGTGTCTGCCTCCCGCGTGCTGTGTGTGTGTCTGCCTCCGCCGTGCTGTGTGTGTGTCTGCCTCCCGCGTGCTGTGTGTGTGTGTCTGCCTCCCCCGTGCTGTGTGTGTGTGTCTGCCTCCCGCGTGCTGTGTGTGTGTGTCTGCCTCCCCCGTGCTGTGTGTGTCTGCCTCCCGCGTGCTGTGTGTGTCTGCCTCCCCCGTGCTGTGTGTGTGTGTCTGCCTCCCGCGTGCTGTGCGTGTGTGTCTGCCTCCCGTGTGCTGTGTGTCTGCCTCCCGCGTGCTGTGTGTGTGTCTGCCTCCCGCCTGCTGTGTGTGTGTCTGCCTCCCGCCTGCTGTGTGTGTGTCTGCCTCCCCCGTGCTGTGTGTGTGTCTGCCTCCCCCGTGCTGTGTGTGTGTCTGCCTCCCCCGTGCTGTGTGTGTGTCTGCCTCCCCCGTGCTGTGTGTCTGCCTCCCCCGTGCTGTGTGTGTCTGCCTCCCCCGTGCTGTGTGTGTGTCTGCCTCCCGCCTGCTGTGTGTGTGTGTCTGCCTCCCCCGTGCTGTGTGTGTGTGTCTGCCTCGCCCGTGCTGTGTGTGTGTCTGCCTCCCCTGTGCTGTGTGTGTGTGTCTGCCTCCCGCGTGCTGTGTGTGTGTCTGCCTCCCGCGTGCTGTGTGTGTGTCTGCCTCCCCCGTGCTGTGTGTGTGTCTGCCTCCCCCGTGCTGTGTGTGTGTCTGCCTCCCCCGTGCTGTGTGTGTCTGCCTCCCGCGTGCTGTGTGTGTCTGCCTCCCCCGTGCTGTGTGTGTGTCTGCCTCCCCCGTGCTGTGTGTGTGTCTGCCTCCCGCGTGCTGTGTCTGTGTCTGCCTCCCGCGTGCTGTGTGTGTGTCTGCCTCCCGCGTGCTGTGTCTGTGTCTGCCTCCCGCGTGCTGTGTGTGTGTCTGCCTCCCGCGTGCTGTGTCTGTGTCTGCCTCCCGCGTGCTGTGTCTGTGTCTGCCTCCCGCGTGCTGTGTGTGTGTCTGCCTCCCGCGTGCTGTGTGTGTGTCTGTCTCCCGCGTGCTGTGTGTGTGTCTGCCTCCCGCGTGCTGTGTGTGTGTGACTGCCTCCCCCGTGCTGTGTGTGTGTGTCTGCCTCCCCCGTGCTGTGTGTGTGTCTGCCTCCCCCGTGCTGTGTGTGTCTGCCTCCCACGTGCTGTGTGTGTGTGTCTGCCTCCCGCGTGCTGTGTGTGTGTGTCTGCCTCCCGCGTGCTGTGTGTGTGTGACTGCCTCCTCCGTGCTGTGTGTGTGTGTGTGCCTCCCTCTCGTTGTGTGTGTGTGTCTCGCTCTCACTGTGTGTGTGTGTGTCTCCCTCTCGCTGTGTGTGTGTGTGTCTCCCTCTCGCTGTGTGTGTGTGTCTCCCTCTCACTGTGTGTGTGTGTGTGTCTCCCTCTCGCTGTGTGTGTGTGTGTGTCCCTCTCGCTGTGTGTGTGTCTCCCTCTCGCTGTGTGTGTGTGTCTCCCTCTCGCTGTGTGTGTGTGTGTGTGTCTCCCTCTCGCTGTGTGTGTGTGTCTCCCTCTCGCTGTGTGTGTGTGTGTGTGTCTCCCTCTCCCTGTGTGTGTGTTTGTGTCTCCCTCTCGCTGTGTGTGTGTGGTCTCCCTCTCGCTGTGTGTGTGCCTCCCTCTCGCTGTGTGTGTGTGTGTCTCCCTCTCGCTGTGTGTGTGTGTGTGTGTCTCCCTCTCGCTATGTGTGTGTGTGTGTGTCTCCCTCTCGCTGTGTGTGTGTGTCTCCCTCTCGCTGTGTGTGTGTGTGTGTGTGTCTCCCTCTCACTGTGTGTGTGTGTCTCCCTCTCGCTGTGTGTGTGTGTGTCTCCCTCTCGCTGTGTGTGTGTGTCTCCCTCTCGCTGTGTGTGTGTGTGTGTCCCTCTCGCTGTGTGTGTGTGTCCCTCTCGCTGTGTGTGTGTGTCTCCCTCTCGCTGTGTGTGTGTGTGTGTGCGTCTCCCCCTCGCTGTGTGTTTGTGTCTCCCTCTCGCTGTGTGTGTGTGTGTGTGTCTCCCTCTCGCTGTGTGTGTGTGCCTCCCTCTCGCTGTGTGTGTGTGTGTGTCTCCCTCTCGCTGTGTGTGTGTCTCCCTCTCGCTGTGTGTGTGTCTCCCTCTCGCTGTGTGTGTGTCTCCCTCTCGCTGTGTGTGTGTGTCTCCCTCTCGCTGTGTGTGTGTGTCTCCCACTCGCTGTGTGTGTGTGTCTCCCTCTCGCTGTGTGTGTGTGTCTCCCTCTCGCTGTGTGTGTGTGTGTGTGTGTCTCCCTCTCCCTCTCGCAGTGTTTGTGTCTCCCTCTCCCTCTCGCTGTGTTTGTGTCTCCCTCTCCCTCTGTGTGTGTTTGTGTCTCCCTCTCCCTGTGTGTGTGTTTGTGTCTCCCTCTCGCTGTGTGTGTGTGTCTCGCTCTCACTGTGTGTGTGTGTGTCTCCCTCTCGCTGTGTGTGTGTGTGTCTCCCTCTCGCTGTGTGTGTGTGTCTCCCTCTCACTGTGTGTGTGTGTGTGTCTCCCTCTCGCTGTGTGTGTGTGTGTGTCCCTCTCGCTGTGTGTGTGTCTCCCTCTCGCTGTGTGTGTGTGTCTCCCTCTCGCTGTGTGTGTGTGTGTGTGTCTCCCTCTCGCTGTGTGTGTGTGTCTCCCTCTCGCTGTGTGTGTGTGTGTGTGTCTCCCTCTCCCTGTGTGTGTGTTTGTGTCTCCCTCTCGCTGTGTGTGTGTGGTCTCCCTCTCGCTGTGTGTGTGTCTCCCTCTCGCTGTGTGTGTGTGTGTCTCCCTCTCGCTGTGTGTGTGTGTGTGTGTCTCCCTCTCGCTGTGTGTGTGTGTGTGTGTCTCCCTCTCGCTGTGTGTGTGTGTCTCCCTCTCGCTGTGTGTGTGTGTGTGTGTGTCTCCCTCTCACTGTGTGTGTGTGTCTCCCTCTCGCTGTGTGTGTGTGTGTCTCCCTCTCGCTGTGTGTGTGTGTCTCCCTCTCGCTGTGTGTGTGTGTCTCCCTCTCGCTGTGTGTGTGTGTGTGTGCGTCTCCCCCTCGCTGTGTGTTGTGTCTCCCTCTCGCTGTGTGTGTGTGTGTGTGTCTCCCTCTCGCTGTGTGTGTGTGTCTCCCTCTCGCTGTGTGTGTGTGTGTGTCTCCCTCTCGCTGTGTGTGTGTCTCCCTCTCGCTGTGTGTGTGTCTCCCTCTCGCTGTGTGTGTGTCTCCCTCTCGCTGTGTGTGTGTCTCCCTCTCGCTGTGTGTGTGTGTCTCCTCTCGCTGTGTGTGTGTGTCTCCCTCTCGCTGTGTGTGTGTGTCTCCCTCTCGCTGTGTGTGGTGTTGTGTGTGTGTCTCCCTCTCCCTCTCGCTGTGTTTGTGTCTCCCTCTCCCTCTCGCTGTGTTTGTGTCTCCCTCTCCCTCTGTGTGTGTTTGTGTCTCCCTCTCCCTGTGTGTGTGTTTGTGTCTCCCTCTCGCTGTGTGTGTGTGTCTCCCTCTCGCTGTGTGTGTGTGTGTGTGTGTGTGTGTCTCCCTCTCCCTGTGTGTGTGTGTGTCTCCCTCTCGCTGTGTGTGTGTCTCCCTCTCGCTGTGTGTGTTTGTGTCTCCCTCTCGCTGTGTGTGTGTGTGTTTGTGTGTCTCCCTCTCACTGTGTTTGTGTGTGTCTCCCTCTCGCTGTGTGTGTGTGTGTCTCCCTCTCACTGTGTGTGTGTGTGTCTCCCTCTCGCTGTGTGTGTGTGTGTCTCCCTCTCGCTGTATGTGTGTGTGTGTGTGTCTCCCTCTCACTGTGTGTGTGTGTCTCCCTCTCGCTGTGTGTGTGTCTCCCTCTCGCTGTGTGTGTGTGTCTCCCTCTCGCTGTGTGTGTGTCTCCCTCTCGCTGTGTGTGTGTCTCCCTCTCGCTGTGTGTGTGTGTGTGTGTGTCTCCCTCTCGCTGTGTGTTTGTGTCTCCCTCTCGCTGTGTGTGTGTGTGTCTCCCTCTCACTGTGTGTGTGTGTCTCCCTCTCGCTGTGTGTTTGTGTCTCCCTCTCGCTGTGTGTGTGTGTCTCCCTCTCACTGTGTGTGTGTTTGTGTCTCCCTCTCGTGTGTGTGTGTCTCCCTCTCACTGTGTGTGTGTGTGTGTCTCCCTCTCGCTGTGTGTGTGTGTGTCTCCCTCTCACTGTGTGTGTGTGTCTCCCTCTCGCTGTGTGTGTGTTTGTGTCTCCCTCTTGCTGTGTGTGTGTCTCCCTCTCTGTGTGTGTGTGTGTGTGTGTGTGTGTGTGTGTGTGTGTGTGTCTCCCTCTCCCTGTGTGTGTGTTTGTGTCTCCCTCTCGCTGTGTGTGTGTGTGTCTCTCCCTCTCGCTGTGTGTGTGTCTCCCTCTCGCGCTGTGTGTGTGTCTCCCTCTCGCTGTGTGTGTGTGTGTCTCCCTCTCGCTGTGTGTGTGTGTCTCCCTTAGCT
>NC_052151.1:11590948-11618124 GCF_902713615.1 Scyliorhinus canicula | reverse complement strand
TGTGTGTGTCTCCTCTCACTGTGTGTGTGTGTGTGTCTCCCTCTCACTGTGTGTGTGTGTGTGTCTCCCTCTCATTGTGTGTGTGTGTGTGTCTCCCTCTCACTGTGTGTGTTTGTGTCTCCCTCTCGCTGTGTGTGTGTGTGTCTCCCTCTTGCTGTGTGTGTGTGTGTGTCCCTCTCACTGTGTGTGTGTGTGCGTGTCCCTCTCACTGTGTGTGTGTTTGTGTCTCCCTCTCGCTGTGTGTGTGTGTGTCTCCCTCTTGCTGTGTGTGTGTGTGTCCCTCTCACTGTGTGTGTGTGTGTGTGTGTGTGTGTGTGTCTCCCTCTCGCTGTGTGTGTCTCCCTCTCACTGTGTGTGTGTGTGTGTGTCTCCCTCTCACTGTGTGTGCGTGTGTGTGTGTGTGTGTGTCTCCCTCTCGCTGTGTGTGTCTCCCCTCTCACTGTGTGTGTGTGTGTGTCTCCCTCTCACTGTGTGTGTGTGTGTCTCCCTCTCACTGTGTGTGTATGTGTGTCTCCCTCTCGCTGTGTGTTTGTGTCTCCCTCTCGCTGTGTGTTTGTGTCTCCCTCTCGCTGTGTGTGTGTCTCCCTCTCGCTGTGTGTGTGTGTCCCTCTCGCTGTGTGTTTGTGTCTCCCTCTCGCTGTGTGTTTGTGTCTCCTTCGCTGTGTGTTGTGTCTCCCTCTCGCTGTGTGTTTGTGTCCCTCTCGCTGTGTGTGTGTGTTCCCTCTCACTGTGTGTGTGTGTGTGTCTCCTCACTGTGTGTGGTGTGGGTTCCCCTCACTGTGTGTGGTGTGTGTCTCCTTCATTGTGTGTGTGTGTGTGTCTCCCTCTCACTGTGTGTGTTTGTGTCTCCCTCTCGCTGTGTGTGTGGGTCTCCTCTTGCTGTGTGTGTGTGTGTCCCTCTCACTGTGTGTGTGTGTGCGTGTCCCTCTCACTGTGTGTGTGTGTGTCCCCTCTCGCTGTGTGTGTGTGTGTCTCCCTCTCGCTGTGTGTTTGTGTCTCCCTCTCGCTGTGTGTGTGTGTCCCTCTCATGTGTGTGTGTGTGTGTCTCCTCTCACTGTGTGTGTGTGTGTGTCTCCCTCTCACTGTGTGTGTGTGTGTGTGTCTCCCTCTCACTGTGTGTGTGTGTGTCTCCCTCTCGCTGTGTGTGTCTCCCTCTCACTGTGTGTGTGTGTGTGTGTCTCCCTCTCACTGTGTGTGTGTGTCTCCCTCACTGTGTGTGTGTGTGTCTCTCACTGTGTGTGTGTTTGTGTGTGTCTCCCTCTCACTGTGTGTGTGTGTGTGTGTCTCCCTCTCACTGTGTGTGTGTGTCTCCCTCTCACTGTGTGTGTGTTTGTGTGTGTCTCCCTCTCACTGTGTGTGTGTGTGTGTGTGTCTCCCTCTCACTGTGTGTGTGTGTGTGTCTCCCTCTCGCTGTGTGTGTCTCCCTCTCACTGTGTGTGTGTGTGTGTGTGTCTCCTCTCACTGTGTGTGTGTGTTTGTGTCTCCCTCTCACTGTGTGTGTGTGTGTGTGTCTCCCTCTCACTGTGTGTGTGTTTGTGTCTCCCTCTCGCTGTGTGTGTGTGTGTGTGTGTGTGTCTCCCTCTCACTGTGTGTGTGTGTGTGTGTCTCCCTCTCGCTGTGTGTCTGTGTGTGTGTGTGTCTCCCTCTCGCTGTGTGTGTGTGTGTCTCCCTCTCGCTGTGTGTGTGTGTGTCTCCCTCTCACTGTGTGTGTGTGTGTGTCTCCCTCTCGCTGTGTGTGTGTGTGTCTCCCTCTCGCTGTGTGTGTGTGTGTCTCCCTCTCACTGTGTGTGTGTGTCTCCCTCTCACTGTGTGTGTGTGTGTCTCCCTCTCGCTGTGTGTGTGTGTGTCTCCCTCTCGCTGTGTGTGTGTGTGTGTCTCCCTCTCGCTGTGTGTGTGTGTGTCTCCCTCTCACTGTGTGTGTGTGTGTGTGTGTGTGTGTGTGTCTCCCTCTCGCTGTGTGTGTGTGTGTGTGTGTCTCCCTCTCGCTGTGTGTGTGTGTCTCCCTCTCGCTGTGTGTGTGTCTGTGTGTCTCCCTCTCGCTGTGTGTGTGTGTCTCCCTCTCACTGTGTGTGTGTGTGTCTCCCTCTCACTCCGTGTGTGTGTGTGTGTGTCCCTCGCTGTGTGTGTGTGTGTGTGTGTGTGTGTGTGTGTCTCCCTCTCGCTGTGTGTGTGTGTCTCCCTCTCGCTGTGTGTGTCTCCCTCTCGCTGTGTGTGTGTGTTTGTGTCTCCCTCTCGCTGTGTTTGTGTCTCCCTCTCGCGTGTGTGTGTGTTGTGTCTCCCTCGCTGTGTGTGTGTGTCTCCCTCTCGCTGTGTGTGTGTCTCCCTCTCGCTGTGTGTGTGTCTCCCTCTCGCTGTGTGTGTGTGTTTGTGTCTCCCTCTCGCTGTGTGTGTGTGTTTGTGTCTCCTCTCGCTGTGTGTGTGTGTGTCTCCCTCTCGCTGTGTGTGTGTGTCTCCCTCTCGCTGTGTGTGTGTGTCTCCCTCTCACTGTGTGTGTGTCTCCCTCTCGCTGTGTGTGTGTGTGTGTGTGTGTGTGTCTCCCTCTCGCTGTGTGTGTTTGTGTCTCCCTCTCGCTGTGTGTGTGTGTGTGTGTGTCTCCCTCTCGCTGTGTGTGTGTGTGTCTCCCTCCTGCTGTGTGTGTGTGTCTCCCTCTCGCTGTGTGTGTGTGTGTGTCTCCCTCTCGCTGTGTGTGTGTCTCCCTCTCGCTGTGTGTGTGTGTGTTTGTGTCTCCCTCTCGCTGTGTGTGTGTGTGTCTCCCTCTCGCTGTGTGTGTGTGTCTCCCTCTCGCTGTGTGTGTGTGTGTCTCCCTCTCGCTGTGTGTGTGTGTGTGTGTGTCTCCCTCTCGCTGTGTGTGTGTCTCCCTCTCGCTGTGTGTGTGTGTGTGTGTGTCTCCCTCTCACTGTGTGTGTGTGTGTCTCCCTCTCACTGTGTGTGTGTGTGTCTCCCTCTCGCTGTGTGTGTGTGTGTGTCTCCCTCTCGCTGTGTGTGTGTGTCTCCCTCTCGCTGTGTGTGTGTGTGTCTCCCTCTCGCTGTGTGTGTGTGTGTGTCTCCCTCTCGCTGTGTGTGTGTTTGTGTCTCCCTCTCGCTGTGTGTGTGTGTTTGTGTGTGTCTCCCTCTGTTTCATTGATGAATGTTTGTGCTCGCCTCCATTTCCATATATGGCAATCTTTCATCACTGATGTCCTTTTTGGGGCCTCTGAGTTATTCCTTATAAGCTGCAGCTGTCCTAACCGTGCTGGGCTGTGCATAGGGGGAGGTAGGCTGGCTGCGATCACTTGCTGTCCACGCTCTGGCATCTGTTGCTGGACCACATGTCACCCTGACTCCTGATGTTTTTGTGATCTGTTTGGATGGACATTAGCAGGATAGTGTGTTTTGATTAGGGTGGAATTTGTTCAAACTATTGGAATGGCAATGTTCTCAGACTTGGCGAGGAGGGTTTAGTCATCTTGTCACCTATCTTAGTTGGAGTGATGAAAGAAAGCAGGTCTCTGAAAATCCTGATGCTGCAGCTGTTAGTCGTCTTGCTGCCTGAATGGGGGGTTGTGTCTGTCTATTTAACCCTTTGCCTACTGAAGCCGGAGTGACAGCTGTGGTGACGCCATGCATTATTGCTTTTCCATTCCTGTGTGACTGACATTCCTTCTGATCCGTCCTATTGCTCACAATTTCCAATTCTAAAAATCGGGGCTCTGGTGTTGTTTGAATTATTATGCGTGCCCACCTCGCAGACGCTCTCCAGGAGCTGCGTTCGTCGCACTCGTGGGCCCTGTGGCTTTACCAACATTATAATTGCAATGTTCTCCTGGTTGACACACACTGTGGATCTCAAACACGCCTGGGAGGGGTGAACCCCCAATAATCACCCCACGCCCTCTGAGAATGGGGGAACACTAGATGATATTCCTAATAATCTTTCTCCAGTTGGATTTCTTACTCTCTGATTTGAAATGAATAATTGAGCTAACTTTTAGTGGCACAGGATTCCAAACGTGTAGCACCGTTTTCCGAAGGTATAGTTACTAAGTTCTCTGATGACACAAAGGTAGGTGAGTAAGTTGTGACGAGGACATAAAAAGGCTACAGAGGGACACAGGTAGGGTAAGTGAGTGAGCAAAGATCTGGCAAATAGAATAGTAGAACGTGGGGAAATGTCCATTTTGGCAGGAAGAATGAAAAGGAAGCTCACTGTCTTAATGCAGAGCGATGTGGGTGTCCTAGTGCATGAATCACAACAGGCAGGTATGTAGGTACAGCAAGTAGTTAGGAAAGCTAATAAAATGATAATTGGGGGGTGAATTGAATAGAAAAGGGGGTGATGCTTGAGTTGTACAGGGCACTGGAGAGACCACATCTGGACAATTGTATACAATATTAATCTCCTTATTTAAGGAAGGATGTAAATACTTTGGAGGAGGTTTAGAGAATCATAGACTGTACAGTGCAGAAGGAGGCCATTCGACCCATCAAGTCTTCACCGGCCCTTGGAAAGAGCACCCTACTTCGGCCCACGCCTCTACCGTAACTCAGTAATGCCGCCTAACCTTTTTTTGGACAAAGGGGCAATTTATCATGGCCAATCCACCTAACCTGCACATCTTTCGATTGTGGGAGGAAACCGGAGCACCCGGAGGAAATCCCACACAGAAATCCACACAGCCATCCGATGCCAGAATTGAACCCGGGTCCTTGGAGTTGTGAGGCAGCAGTGCTAACCACTGTTCGCCCAAAATGGTTTTTAAATTCATTTTATGGGATGTGGCGTCACTGGCTGGCCAGCATTTATTGCCCATCCCTAGTTGCCCTTCAGAAGGTGGCGGTGAGCTGCCTTCTTGAACCGCTGCAGTCCCTTGAGGTGTAGGTACACCCACTGTGCTGTTAGTGAGGGAGTTCCAGGATGTTGCCCCAACGTCAGTGAAGGAACGGGGATATATTTCCAAGTCAGGGTGGTGAGTGACTTGGAGGGGAACCTCCAAGTGGTGGGGTTCCCAGGTATCTGCTGCTCTTGTCCTTCTAGATGGTAGTGGCCGTGGGTTTGTACGGTGCTGACTAAGGAACCTTGGTGAGTTACTGCAGTGCATCTTGTAGATGGCGCACACGGCTGCCACTGTTCATCGGTGGTGGAGGGTTTGAATGTTTGTGGAATGGGGAGTAATCAATTGGGCTGCTTTGTCCTGGATGGTGTTGAGCTCTTTGAGTGTTGTTGCTGCACTCATCCAGGCAAGTGGAGAGTATTACATTACACCCTTGACATATGCCTTGTAGATGGTGGACAGGCTTCAGGAGGTCAGGAGGTGAGTTACTCACTGTAGGATTCCCAGCCTTTGGCCTGCCCTGATAGTCACAGTATTAATGTGGCTAGTCCAGTTCAGTTTCTGATTAATGGTAACCCCCAGGAGGCTGATAGTGGGGGATTCAGTGATGGTAATGCCATTGAATGTCAAGGGGCGATGGTTAGATCCTCTCTTGTAGGAGATGGTCATTGCCTGAATGTAACTTGCCACTTGTCATTCCAAGCCTGGATATTGTCCAGGTCTTGCTGCATTTGGACATGGATTGCTTCAGTATCTGAGGAGTTGTGAATGGTGCTGAACATTGTGCAGTCATCCGCAAATATCCCCACTTCTGACCTTATGATGGAAGGGAGGTCATTGATGAAGCAGCTGAAGATGGTTGGGCTGAGGACACTACCCTGAGGAACCCCTACAGTGATGTCCTGGAGCTGAGATGATTGACCTGCAACCATCACAACCATCTTCCTTTGTGCCAGGTATGACTCCAACCAGCGGAGAGTTTTCCCCTGATTCCCATTGACTCCAGTTTAGCTCTCCCCCTGATTCCCATTGACTCCAGTTTAGCTCTCCCCCTGATTCCCATTGACTCCAGTTTAGCTCTCCCCCTGATTCCCATTGACTCCAGTTTAGCTCTCCCCCTGATTCCCATTGACTCCAGTTTAGCTCTCCCCCTGATTCCCATTGACTCCAGTTTAGCTCTCCCCCTGATTCCCATTGACTCCAGTTTAGCTCTCCCCCTGATTCCATTGACTCCAGTTTAGCTCTCCCCCTGATTCCCATTGACTCCAGTTTAGCTCTCCCCCTGATTCCCATTGACTCCAGTTTAGCTCTCCCCCTGATTCCCATTGACTCCAGTTTAGCTTCTCCCCCTGATTCCCATTGACTCCAGTTTAGCTCTCCCCTGATTCCCATTGACTCCAGTTTAGCTCTCCCCCTGATTCCCATTGACTCCAGTTTAGCTCTCCCCCTGATTCCCATTGACTCCAGTTTAGGCTCTCCCCCTGATTCCCATTGACTCCAGTTTAAGCTCTCCCCCTGATTCCCATATGACTCCAGTTTAGCTCTCCCCCTGAGTCCCATTGACTCCAGTTAGCTCTCCCCCTGATTCCCATTGACTCCAGTTTAGCTCTCCCCCTGATTCCCATTGACTCCAGTTTAGCTCTCCCCCTGATTCCCATTGACTCCAGTTTAGCTCTCCCCCTGATTCCCATTGACTCCAGTTTAGCTCTCCCCTGATTCCCATTGACTCCAGTTTAGCTCTCCCCCTCGATTCCCATTGACTCCAGTTTAGCTCTCCCCCCTGATTCCCATTGACTCCAGTTTAGCTCTCCCCCTGATTCCCATTGACTCCATTTAGCTCTGATTCCCATTGACTCCAGTTTAGCTCTCCCCCTGATTCCCATTGACTCCAGTTTAGCTCTCCCCCTGATTCCCATTGACTCCAGTTTAGCTCTCCCCCTGATTCCCATTGACTCCAGTTTAGCTCTCCCCCCGATTCCCATTGACTCCAGTTTAGCTCTCCCCCTGATTCCCATTGACTCCAGTTTAGCTCGGGCTCCTTGATGCCACACTCGGTCAAATGCTGCCTTTTTAAAAAATAAATTTAGAGTGCCCAATTATTTTTTCCAATTAAGGGGCAATTTAGTGTGGCTGATCCATCTAGCCTGCACATGAAATGAAAATCGCTTATTGTCACGAGTAAGCTTCAATTAAGTTACTGTGAAAAGCCCCTAGTCGCCACATTCCAGCGCCTGTCCGGGGAGGCTGGTACGGGAATCGAACCGTGCTGCTGGTCTGCTTTAAAAGCCAGCGATTTAGCCGAGTGAGCTAAACCAGCCCCGAGTGAGCTAAAGCAGCACATCTTTGGGTTGTGGGGGTGAAACCCACGCAAACACCGGGAGAATGTGCAAACTCCTCACGGACAGTGACCCAGAGCCGGGATCGAACCTGGGACCTCGGCACCGTGAGGCTGCAGGGCTAATTGTAGGGTACAATGGACCTGAACTCCCAGATCTCTCTGTACATCAACTTTCCCCAGGACTCTTCCATTGACCATATAGTCCGCTCTTGAATTGGATCTTCCAAAATGCATCACCTCGCATTTGCCTAGATTGATCTCCATCTGCCATTTCTCTGCCCAACTCTCCAATCTATCTATATTTTGCTGTATTCTCTGACAGTCCCCCTCGCTATCTGCAAATCCACCAATCTTAGTATCATCTGCAAACTTGCTAATCAGACCACCTATACCTTCGTCCAGATCATTTATATCACGAACAACAGTGGTCCGAGCACAGGATCCCTGTGGAACACCACTAGTCACCTTTCTCCATTTTGAGACACTCCCTTCCACCACTACTCTCTGTCTCCTGTTGCTCAGCCAGTTCTTTATCCGTCTAGCTAGTACACCTTGAACCCCATACGACTTCACTTTTTCCATCAACCTGTCATGGGAAACTTTATCAAACGCCTTACTGAAGTCCATGTCTGGGATAGATCCCATCCGGACCTGGGGACTTATCCATCTTAATGCTTTTTAGAATACCCAAATCTTCCCCCTTCCTTATGCCGACTTGACCTAGAGTATGGCCTAGAGTATTTAAACATCCATCCCTAGCCTCAACATCCGTCATGTCCCTCTCCTTGGTGAATACAGATGCAAAGTACTCATTAAGAATCTCACCCATTTCCTCTGACTCACGCATAACTTCCCTCTTTTGTCTTTGAGTGGGCCAATCCTTTCTCTAGTTACCTTCTTGCTCCTTATATACGAATAAAATGCTTTGGGATTTACCTTAACCCTGTTAGCCAAAGATATTTTATGACCCCTTTTAGCCCTCTTTATTGTGCGTTTGAGATTTGTCCTACTTTCCCAATATTCCTCCAAAGCTTCATCAGTTTTAAGTCGCCTAGATCTACAGTGAGAGTTTGGTGACTGAGGGAGTTAGGTGAGGAGGGAGTAAGGTGTTCCTTACATTTCATTTCCTATATTTATCAAAGAGCGTGAAGGGAGCCAGGAGTTTAGAGTACAGCTGACTGGAAGTAGAGTCGGAGGGCGGAGGTCCAGTTGGTCCACGGGGCAGCTAATTTTGTAAAGTAAGAGGGGATGGAGGCTAGGGCAGTTGCATGCTCCTCCTGTAGGATGTGCGTGGTGAGGGATACCACTGGTGTCCCCGCTGACTATACCTGCGGGAAGTGCACCCAACTCCAGCTCCTCAGAGACCGTGTTAAGGTACTGGAGCTGGAGCTGGATGAACTTCGGATCATCCGGGAGGCAGAGGGGGTTATAGAGAAGAGTTACAGGGAGGTAGCCACACCAAAGGTACTGGACAAGAGTAGCTGGGTTACAGTCAGGGGAAAGAAAACTAACAGGCAGACAGTGCAGGGATCCCTTGTGGCCGTTCCCCTTCAAAACAAGTATACCGTTTTGGATGCTGTTGGGGGGGATGACCTACCGGGGGAAGGCCCCAGCGGCCAGATCTCTGGCACTGAGTCTGGCTCTGGGGCTCAGAAGGGAAGGGGGGAGCATAGAAAAGCAATAGTAATAGGAGATTCAATGGTTAGGGGAATAGATAGGAGATTCTGTGGTCGCGAGCGAGACTCCCGAAAGGTATGTTGCCTCCCGGGTGCCAGGGCCAGGGATGTCTCTGATCGTGTCTTCAGGATCCTGAAGGGGGAGGGTGAGCAGCCAGTAGTCATGGTGCACATTGGTACCAACGATGTAGGTAGGAAAAAGGGTGTGGAGGTAATAAACAAGTTTAGGGAGTTAGGCTGGAAGTTAAAGGCCAGGACAGACAGAGTTGTCATCTCTGGTTTGTTGCCGGTGCCACGTGATAGCGAGGCTAGGAATAGGGAGAGAGTGCAGTTGAACACGTGGCTGCAGGAATGGTGTAGGAGGGAGGGCTTCAGGTATTTGGATAATTGGAGCGCATTCTGGGGAAGGTGGGACCTGTACAAGCAGGACGGGTTGCATCTGAACCAGAGGGGCACCAATATCCTGGGGGGGGAGGTTTTCTAGTACTCTTCGGGAGGGTTTAAACTAATTTGGCAGGGGAATGGGAACCGGATCTGTAGTCCAGCAACTAAGGTAGACGATAGTCAGGACGCCAAAGCACGTAGTGATGCAGAGGGGAAGGTAACACTGACAAAGGAGAGTACTTGCAGGCAAGGAGATGGGTTGAAGTGTGTATACTTTAATGCAAATAGCATCAGGAATAAGGTGGGTGAACTTAAGGCATGGATCTGTACTTGGGACTACGATGTGGTGGCCATCACAGAAACTTGGATAGAAGAGGGGCAGAAATGGTTATTGGAGGTCCCTGGTTATAGATGTTTCAACAAGATTAGGGAGGATGGTAAAAGAGGTGGGGGGGTGGCATTGTTAATTAGAGATAGTATAACAGCTGCAGAAAGGCAGTTCGAGGGGGATGTGCCTACTGAGGTAATATGGGTTGAAGTTAGAAATAGGAAAGGAGCAGTCACCTTGTTGGGAGTTTTCTATAGGCCCCCCAATAGCAGCAGAGATGTGGAGGAACAGATTGGGAAACAGATTTTGGAAAGGTGCAGAAGTCACAGGGTAGTAGTCATGGGCGACTTCAACTTCCCAAACATTGAGTGGAAACTCTTTAGATCAAATAGTTTGGATGGGGTAGTGTTTGTGCAGTGTGTCCAGGAAGCTTTTCTAACACAGTATGTAGATTGTCCGACCAGAGGGGAGGCCATATTGGATTTGGTACTTGGTAATGAACCAGGGCAGGTGATAGATTTGTTAGTGGGGGAGCATTTTGGAGGTAGTGACCACAATTCTGTGACTTTCACTTTAGTAATGGAGAGGGATAGGTGCGAGCAACAGGGCAAGGTTTATAATTGGGGGAAGGGTAAATACAATGCTGTCAGACAAGAATTGAAGTGCAGAAGTTGGGAACATAGGCTGTCAGGGAAGGACACAAGTGAAATGTGGAACTTGTTCAAGGAACAGGTACTGCGTGTCTTTGATATGTATGTCCCTGTCAGGCAGGGAAGAGATGGTCGAGTGAGGGAACCATGGTTGACAAGAGAGGTTGAATGTCTTGTTAAGAGGAAGAAGGAGACTTATGTAAGACTGAAGAAACAAGGTTCAGACAGGGCGCTGGAGGGATACAAGATAGCCAGGAGGGAACTGAAGAAAGGGATTAGGAGAGCTAAGAGAGGGCATGAAAAATCTTTGGCGGGTAGGATCAAGGAAAACCCCAAGGCCTTTTACACATATGTGAGAAATATGAGAATGACTAGAGCGAGGGTCGGTCCG
The DNA here is from genome assembly GCF_902713615.1 of Scyliorhinus canicula. Classification (NCBI taxonomy): domain Eukaryota; kingdom Metazoa; phylum Chordata; class Chondrichthyes; order Carcharhiniformes; family Scyliorhinidae; genus Scyliorhinus; species Scyliorhinus canicula. Next base: position 11,607,546 of record NC_052151.1, on the reverse strand, counting down.
ATTAAGGACAGTAGCGGGAGATTGTGTATTGAGTCTGAAGAGATAGGAGAGGTCTTGAACAAGTATTTTTCTTCAGTATTTACAAACGAGAGGGGCCATATTGTTGGAGAGGACAATGTGAAACAGACTGATAAGCTCGAGGAGATACTTGTCAGGAAGGAAGATGTGTTGCGCATTTTGAAAAACTTGAGGATAGACAAGTCCCCCGGGCCTGACGGGATATATCCAAGGATTCTATGGGAAGCAAGAAATGAAATTGCAGAGCCGTTGGCAATGATCTTTTCGTCCTCGCTGTCAACAGGGGTGGTACCAGAGGATTGGAGAGTGGCGAATGTCGTGCCCCTGTTCAAAAAAGGGAATAGGGATAACCCTGGGAATTACAGGCCAGTTAGTCTTACTTCGGTGGTAGGCAAAGTAATGGAAAGGGTACTGAGGGATAGGATTTCTGAGCATCTGGAAAGGCACTGCTTAATTAGGGATAGTCAGCACGGATTTGTGAGGGGTAGGTCTTGCCTTACAAGTCTTATTGAATTCTTTGAGGAGGTGACCAAGCATGTGGATGAAGGTAAAGCAGTGGATGTAGTGTACATGGATTTTAGTAAGGCATTTGATAAGGTTCCCCATGGTAGGCTTATGCAGAAAGTAAGGAGGCATGGGATAGTGGGAAATTTGGCCAGTTGGATAACAAACTGGCTAACCGATAGAAGACAGAGAGTTGTGGTGGATGGCAAATATTCAGCCTGGAGCCCAGTTATCAGTGGCGTACCACAGGGATCAGTTCTGGGTCCTCTGCTGTTTGTGATTTTCATTAACGACTTGGATGAGGGAGTTGAAGGGTGGGTCAGTAAATTTGCAGATGATACGCTGTTGTCGGCTTCAAAGAGACATAGATAGAATGCAGAGCTGGGCTATTGGATAGGTACTTGGATTAGGGTAGAATAAGGGAGTGTAGGTTAACTTCTTAAGGGCAGCACGGTAGCATTGTGGATAGCACAATTGCTTCACAGCTCCAGGGTCCCAAGTTCGATTTCGACTTGGGTCACTGTCTGTGTAGAGTCTGCACATCCTCCCCGTGACTGCGTGGGTTTCCTCCGGGTACTCCGGTTTCCTCCCACAGTCCAAAGATGTGCAGGTTGGGTGGATTGGCCATGAAAAATTGTCCAAAATTCTATGATTAACCTAGGACAAAAGTTCGGCGCAACATCGTGGGCCGAAGGGCCTGTTCTGTGCTGTATTTCTCTATATCTATATCTTATGTATGCTTCCTTTTTCATCTTAGCTAGTCTCACAATTCCACCTGTCATCCATGGTTCCCTAATCTTGCCATTTCTATCCCTCATTTTCACAGGGACATGTCTGTCCTGCACTTTAATCAACCTTTCCTTAAAAGACTCCCACATTTCAAATGTGGATTTACCCTTAAACAGCTGCTATCAATCCACATTCCCTAGCTCCTGCCGAATTTTGTTATACTCTGCCTTTCCCCAATTTAGCACTCTTCCTTTAGGACCACTCTCGTCTTTGTCCATGAGTACTCCGAAACTTACGGAATTGTGATCGCTATTCCAAATGTAATCACCGACTGAAACTTCAAATACCTGGCCGGGATCATTCCCCAATATCAGGTCCAGTATGGCCCCTTTCCGAGTTGGACTATTTACATACTGCTCGAAAAAACTCTCCTGGATGCTCCTTACAAATTCTGCTCCATCTACGCCTCCAACACTACATGAGTCCCATTCAATGTTGGGGAAGTTTAAATCTCCCATCACGACCACCCTATTGCTCCTACATTGTTCTATAATCTGTCTACATATTTGTACCTCTACTTCACGCTCGCTTTTGGGAGGCCTATAGTAAAGTCCCAACAATGTAACTGCACCCTTCCTATTTCTTAGCTATCCATATTGCCTCAGTGCTCGAATCCTCCATCGTGCCCTCCTTAATCACAGCTGTGATATCATCTCTGGCCAGTAATGCAAATCCTCCACCCATTCTACCTCCCTCTCTATTCCTCCTGAAGCATCTATACTCTGGGATATTTAGTTGCCAGTCTTGCCCTTCCCTCAACCAAGTCTCAGTAATACCAATAACATCATATTCCCAGGTACTAATCCAAGCCCTAAATTCATCTGCCTTACCTGCTACACTTCTCGTATTAAAACAAATGCACCACAGACCACCTGTCCCTTTGCATTCATCATCTCTTCCCTGTCTACTCTTCCCCTTAGTCACATTGAGTTTATTATCCAGTACCTTACTGGCTTTAGTTGCTGCCTCTTGACTGACCTCTAACTTCCTAATCTGGTTCCCATCCCCTGCCACATTAGTTTAAAACCTCCCCAACAGTGTTAGCAAAAGCACCCCCTAGGACATTGGTTCCTGCTCAGGTGTCGACCATCCGGTTTGTAATGGTCCCACCGCCCCCAGAACCGGTTCCAATGTCCCAAAAATATGAACCCCTCCTTCCTGCACCATCTCTCAAGTCACGTATTCATTCTGACTATTCTTGAATTTCAACTCTGACTGTCCCGTGGCACTGGTAGCAATCCTGAGATTACGACCTGTGAGGTCCGACTTTTTAACTTATCTCCTAATTCCCTAAATTCTGATTGTAGGACCGCATCCCGTTTTTTACCTATATCGTTGGTGCCTATATGCACCACGACAACTGGCTGTTCACCCTCCCCCTTTAGTATGTCCTGCAGCCGATCGGAAACATCCCTGACCCGTGCACCCGGGAGGCAACATTCCATTCGGGAGTCTCGTTTTCGATCACAGAAACGCCTGTCTACTCCCCTTACGATTGAATCCCCTATGACTATAGCCCTGCCAGTCTTTTTCCCGCCCTTCTGTGCAGCAGAGCCAGCCACGGTGCCATGAACCTGGCTACTACTGCCTTCCCCTGGTGGGTCATCTCCCCCAACAGTATCCAAAGCTGTATACCTGTTTTGGAGGGAGATGACCGCAGGGGACACCGGCACTGCCTTCCTGCTCTTTCTCTGCCTTTTGGTCACCTATTCCCTGTCTCCCTCACCAATCCTAATCTGCGGTGTGACCAACTCACTGAACGTGCTATCCACGAACTCCTCAGCATCGCGGATGCTCCAAAGTGAGTCCATCCGCAGCTCCAGAGTCGTCATGCAGTCTAACAGGAGCTGCAGCTGGACACAATTCCCGCACATGAAGGAGTCCCGTCCTGAACTCCCAAATTGCACACGAGGAGCATAACACGGGTCTGGAATCTCCTGCCATTTTTACACTTTACCTGAACTGATTACAAATATATCATATGATGAATAAGTGAAAGGAATAAGGATTCTACTTATCAATCACAATACTTACCAACACACGAAGAGTTAAATTTCTCCCAGCTACTGATAATTGGAGCACTTTCCTTACCAGCCAATGGAAAAGGTGTCCTGAACGCGTTTCAGAAATTCCTCTGAAACGGAGTAATCTAATTCATTTTTTCCAATTAAGGGGCAATTTAGCGTGGCCAATCCACCTACCCTGCACATCTTTGGGTTGTGGGGGCGAAACCCACGCAAACACGGGGAGAATGTGTAAACTCCACATGGACCCAGAGCCGGGATCGAACCTGGGACCTCAGCGCCGTGAGGCAGCAGTGCTAACCACTGCCACTATGCTGCCCACTCTTTAATCTTAACATCATCATCGGTATTTGGGTAATGAAAGTCCCCAGTATCACTGGTTCATTCCTGAGGGCAATGCCGTAACCAATCAGAGTCAAGCTGTCTAGTTTAAATTTCAAACAGTGCTTGGTGGTTAACTATCAGTCCCATCAACTAGTGCACTTTTCATGGCAATGCCTCTACCAATCAACACGCTCTTCTCATACAGCATAAATTGCTCCTTTACTTTCTCCAGCACTGAAACTCTGGCACTCCCTCCCCAAAATCACTCTTCACCCTGTGGTTGGATGTCAGTTCTTCTGCGAGGAGCTTTGGGTTTTTAAAATTATTTTTAATTAAAGGGCCATTATCGTCAGTACAGGTTGTTTGTGATCCTTCCTCAAGTGTGAACTGATATTTTTGAGGATTTAATCTGAGCTGCTCACAGCCAGTTTACCCACTTTGTGAGGGTAGGTGTTGCAGATAATGGAAAGTTAATTTGCTCAGCTATGTGTTCTTATCACATGCTCGTTCTAATTCTGCCGGACAACATTTATCTGGGTGCCAGGGGTTGGGAGGAATGTTTGGCCCAGCTAATCCCCCCCCCCACCCTGGTACACAGCCCAACTAGGTCTGACTCTCCAAGAAGGGGGGCCCTTTCCTTTTTCGTCCTCAGTGACTCAGCGATTAATTCCTTATTTCTGGCATTGTGACAGGATCTGGAGGTGAAAAAGGAGAGCAGGAACTGAAGAGAGGGAATGTTTGTACTGCGGAATTGATAAGACTGCCAATCGGTCTGTTTAAACTCCCAGCCAGCATTTGGTGGTGGCATTTCAGCCAAAGGCTGATGGTGTGGCGGCTGGGTTTGAAATGAAATGAAAATCGCTTATTGTCACGAGTCGGCTTCAATGAAGTTACTGTGAAAAGCCCCTAGTCGCCACATTCCGCCGCCTGTTCGGGGAGGCTGGTACGGGAATTTAACTGTGCTGCTGGCCTGCTTGGTCTGCTTTCAAAGCCAGCGATTTAGCCCTGTGCTAAACAGCCCCTGGACGGGGGGAGTGTGGTTTTTTTGTGTGGATGGGGAGGAGGGGGGGGGGGGGGGGGGGCGGGAAGAGAGCAGTCAGAAGGCTGTTAGGGTGGGGGTGTACAGTCACCAAGATGCACCCTGTGATCAGTTGCTGTTTCCTGCCCCACAGTCGAAGGGCCTCTATCCGGGATTAATCTGCTGCACCTTCTTATCATCACTCAATACGTTCCTGCCCAAGGGACATATTGCAGCAATATCCCCACTCTGGTCCCTGAGGTGGGGAGAGTGTAGTCTGGTGGTTGGGGGGGGGGGGGGGGCATTCCAAATTAGGGGGATGCGGGTGAGGGGATTCCCAATGGGGGAGCGGGGGCAGTGTGAGGGGATTTCCCATGGGGGGGGCAGTGTGAGGGCATTCCCCATGGGGGAGGGGGGCAGTGTGAGGGGATTTCCCCATGGGGGAGGGGGGGCAGTCTGAGGGGATTTCCCCATGGGGGAGGCAGTGTGAGGGGATTTCCCCATGGGGGGGCAGTCTGAGGGGATTTCCCCATGGGGGGGCAGTGCGAGGGCATTCCCCATGGGGGAGGGGGGCAGTGTGAGGGGATTCCCCATGGGGGGCAGTCTGAGGGGATTTCCCCATGGGGGGGCAGTGTGAGGGGATTCCCCATGGGGGAGGGGGCATTGCGAGGGGTTTCCCATGGGGGGGCAGTGTGAGGGGATTTCCCATGGGGGGGGGCAGTCTGAGGGGATTTCCCATGGGGGGGCAGTGTGAGGGGATTTCCCATGGGGGGGGGCAGTCTGAGGGGATTTCCCATGGGGGGGGCAGTGTGAGGGGATTCCCCATGGGTGGGGCAGTGTGAGTGGATTTCCCCATGGGGGGGGGCAGTCTGAGGGGATTCCCCATGGGGGGGCAGTGTGAGGGGATTTCCCATGGGGGGGGCAGTGTGAGGGGATTTCCCATGGGGGGGGCAGTGTGAGGGGGTTTCCATGGGGGGGGGCAGTGTGAGGGGATTCCCCATGGGGGGGCAGTGCGAGGGGATTCCCCATGGGGGGGGCAGTGCGAGGGGATTTCCCATGGGGGGGGCAGTGTGAGGGGATTCCCCATGGGGGGGCAGTGTGAGGGGATTCCCCATGGGGGAGGGGGGCAGTGTGAGGGGATTTCCCCATGGGGGGGGCAGTGTGAGGGGATTCCCCATGGGGGGGGGCAGTGCGAGGGAATTTCCCATGGGGGGGCAGTGGGAGGGGATTTCTCATGGGGGGGCAGTGTGAGGGGATTCCCCATGGGGGGGCAGTGTGAGGGGATTTCCCATGGGGGGGGCAGTGCGAGGGTATTCCCCCTCGGGGGGGGCAGTGCGAGGGTATTCCCCCTGGGGGGGGGCAGTGTGAGGGGATTCCCCCTGGGGGGGCAGTGTGAGGGGATTCCCCATGGGGGGGGCAGTGCGAGGGGATTACCATGGGGGGGGCAGTGCGAGGGGATTCCCCCTGGGGGGGCAGTGCGAGGGGATTCCCCTGGGGGGGCAGTGCGAGGGGATTCCCCATGGGGGGGGGCAGTGCGAGGGGATTCCCCATGGGGGGGCAGTGTGAGGGGATTCCCCCTGGGGGGGGCAGTGTGAGGGGATTTCCCCTGGGGGGGGCAGTGTGAGGGGATTCCCCCTGGAGGGGGGCAGTGCGAGGAGATTCCCCTGGGGGGGGCAGTGCGATGGGGATGCCCCTGGGGGGGGCAGTGCGAGGGGATTCCCCCTGGGGGGGCAGTGCGAGGGGATTCCCCCTGGGTGGGGGGGGTCAGTGGTGAGGGGATTCCCCTGGGGGGGCAGTTGTGAGGGGATTCCCCCGGGGGGGCAGGTGCGAGGGAATTTCCCCCTGGGGGGGCAGTGTGAGGGATTCCCCCTGGGGGGGGGCAGTGCGAGGGGATTCCCCCTGGGGGGGGCAGTGCGAGGGGATTCCCCCTGGGGGGGGCAGTGTGAGGGGATTCCCCCTGGGGGGGGGCAGTGCGAGGGGATTCCCCCTGGGGGGGGGCAGTGCGAGGGGATTCCCCCTGGGGGGGGCAGTGCGAGGAGATTCCCCTGGGGGGGGCAGTACGAGGGGATTCCCCCTGGGGGGGGCAGTGTGAGGGGATTTCCCATGGGGGGGGCAGTGCGAGGGGATTCCCCCTGGGGGGGGACAGTGCGAGGGGATTCCCCCTGGGGGGGGGCAGTGCGAGGAGATTCCCCCTGGGGGGGTAGTGCGAGGGGATTACCATCCCCCTAACTCTCCCTAGGTTTCAACATGAGGGAATGAGGGGGTTCTCTGGGGGCGGGGAGAGTGATGGGGTTCTCGGAGTAAAGAGGGGCCGGTTGTGTGAGGGGGATTTTTGTGGGAGGAGGAGGCAGGATGAGTGAGGGGATTCTCTGGAGGGAAGGGGATGCGGGGAGTTTGGGATTCTCTGTTAGGCGAGGGTGAGTGGTCCCTATGGGGGGCGGAGGCGAGGGGTCTGTGAGGGGGAGGAAGCGAAGGGTCCCTGCGGGGGCCGGAGGCGAAGGGTCGGTGAGGGGGGAGGAGGCAAGGGGTCTGTGAGGGGGAGGAGGCGAAGGGTCCCTGTGGGGGCCGGAGGCGAAGGGCCCCTGTAGGGGGGCCGGAGGCGAAGGGCCCCTGTAGGGGGGGCGGAGGCCGGGGGTCCCTGAAGGGGGAGGAGGCGAGGGGCCCCTGTGGGGGGGCGGTGGCAAGGGGCCCCTGTGGGGGGGCGGTGGCAAGGGGTCGGTGAGGGGGGAGGAGGCGAGGGGTCTGTGAGGGGGTGGAGGCGAGGGGTCCCAGTGGGGGGGTGGTGGCGAGGGGTCTGTGAGGGGGGAGGAGGCGAGGGGGTCCCTGTGGGGGGGGTGGAGGCAAGGGGTCGGTGAAGGGGAGGAGGTGAGGGGGGAGGAGGCAAGGGGTCCCCTGTGGGGGGAGCGGAAGTGAGGGGTCCCTGTGGGGGGGTGGAGGCGAAGGGCCCCTGAGGGGGGGCGGAGGCAAGGGGTCTGTGAGGGGGTGGAGGCGAGGGGTCTGTGAGGGGGAGGAGGCAAGGGGTCCCTGTGGGGGGTGGAGGCGAGGGGTTCCTGTGGGGGGATGGAGGCGAGGGGTCCCTGTGGGGGGGCGGAGGCGAGGGGTCTGTGAGGGGGAGGAGGTGAGGGGTCTGTGAGGGGGGAGGAAGCGAGGGGTCTGTGAAGGGGGAGGAGGCGAGGGGTCCCTGTGGGGGGGTGGAGGCGAGGGTTCTGTGAGGGGGAGGAGGCGAGGGGTCTGTGAGGGGGAGGAGGCGAGGGGTCCCTGTGGGGGGTGGAGGCGAGGGGTCCCTGTGGGGGGGTGGAGACAAGGGGTCGGTGAAGGGGGAGGAGGTGAGGGGTCTGTGAGGGGGGAGGAGGCAAGGGGTCCCCTGTGGGGGGAGCGGAAGTGAGGGGTCCCTGTGGGGGGGCGGAGGCGAGGGGTCCCTGTGGGGGGGCGGAGGCGAGGGATCCCTGTGGGGGGGGGGCGGAGACGAGGGGGTCCCTGTGGGGGGGCGGAGGCGGGGGGTCCCTGTGGGGGGCTGGAGGCGAGGGGTCCCTGTGGGGGGCTGGAGGCGAGGGGTCCCTGTGTGGGGGGGGGCGGAGGCAAGGGGTCGGTTGAGGGGGGAGGAGGCGAGGGTCCCTGTGGGGGGCGGAGGCGAGGGTGTCCCTGTGGGGGGGGGCGGAGGCGAGGGGTCTGTGAGGGGGGAGGATGCGAGGGGTCCCTGTGGGGGGCGGAGGCGAGGGGTCCCTGGGGGGGCGGAGGCGAGGGGTCTGTGAGGGGGGAGGAGGCGAGGGGTCCCTGTGGGGGGCGGAGGCGAGGGGTCCCTGTTGGGGGGCAGAGGCGAGGTGTCCCTGGGGGGGCGGAGGCGAGGGGTCTGTGAGGGGGGAGGAGGCGAGGGGCCCCTGTTGGGGGGCGGAGGCAAGGGGTCCTGTGGGGGGGCGGAGGCGAGGGGCCCCTGTGGGAGGGGGGTGCAGAGGCGAGGGGTCCCTGTGGGGGGGGGCTGCGGAGACGAGGGGTCCCTGTGGGGCGGCGGAGGCGAGGGGTCCCTGTGGGGGGCGGAGGCGAGGGGTCCCTGTGGGGGGCTGGAGGCGAGGGGTCCCTGTGGGGGGCTGGAGGCGAGGGGTCCCTGTGGGGGGGGGCGGAGGCAAGGGGTCGGTGAGGGGGGAGGAGGCGAGGGGTCCCTGTGGGGGGGGCGGAGGCGAGGGGTCTGTGAGGGGGGAGGAGGCGAGGGGTCCCTGTGGGGGGGGCGGAGGCGAGGGGTCTGTGAGGGGGGAGGAGGTGAGGGGTCCCTTTGGGGGGCGGAGGTGAGAGGTCCCTGTGGGGGGGGCGGAGGCGAGGGGTCCCTGTGGGGGGGGGCGGAGGCGAGGGGTCCTGTGGGGGGGGCGGAGGCGAGGGGTCCCTGTGGGGGGGCGGAGGCGAGGGGTCCCTGTGGGTGGGCGGAGGTGAAGGGCCCCTGTGGGGGGGGGGGGGGAGGCGAGGGGTCCCTGTGGGGGTCGGAGACGAGGGGTCCCTGTGGGGGTCGGAGACGAGGGATCTGTGAGGCCGGAGGAGGCGAGGGGTCCCTGTGGGGGGGCGGAGGCGAGGGGTCCCTGTGGGGGGGCGGAGGCGAGGGGTCCCTGTGGGGGGGCGGAGGCGAGGGGTCCCTGTGGGGGGGCGGAGGCAAGGGGTCCCTGTGGGGGGGCGGAGGCAAGGGGTCGGTGAGGGGTCTGTGAGGGGGGAGGAGGCGAGGGGTCCCTGTGGGGGGCTGGAGGCGAGGGGTCCCTGTTGGGGGGGCGGAGGCAAGGGGTCGGTGAGGGGGGAGGAGGCGAGGGGTCTGTGAGGGGGGAGGAGGTGAGGGGTCCCTGTGGGGGGGGCGGAGGCGAGGGGTCTGCCCTCCCAGCATGCTGTGTGATCAAAGCCACAGTAGGCTGCCCTCCCAGCATGCTGTGTGATCAAAGCCACAGTAGGCCGCCCTCCCAGCATGCTGTGTGATCAAAGCCACAGTAGGCTGCCCTCCCAGCATGCTGTGTGGTCAAAGCCACTGTAGGCCGCCCTCCCAGCATGCTGTGTGATCAAAGCCACAGTAGGCCACCCTCCCAGCATGCTGTGTGATCAAAGCCACAGTAGGCCGCCCTCCCAGCATGCTGTGTGATCAAAGCCACAGTTGTACAGTTGGTCTTCTGGCGGTAACATTTATTCAGTACTCACAGGCAGTAGAATTTCCTCTGGCGAGACCTTTTTGCCTTATTAAACTGGGCCTTCAACTCAAAGGTCTACCTTGGGAACTACTTCTGTCATTAGGCTCTTGGTCTAGCATCAAAGCCAGCTCTCGGGCTGAGTTTTAATCTCAATCCAGCCTTTCTGGGGAAAGAAAAGAGTTTGTCGTATCAGAGAGAGAAACTTCAGAGATGCTTCTTCCAGCCTTACTGGGGAGCGAGACATTGCCACCTTAAAGTCACAGGTCAATCTCCAGTTTAAACCAACCCAGGCTTGTGCTCCAATTAAAGGCGCAGTTCCATCAAACTTCCATCGATCAAAATGTAAAATGTTGATAGTTAAAATAAAAGAAAGATGAAAACAGGACCGAACAGGGTTTAAACAAGAAGATCCTTACAGCAGGCAGTGGCAGCAACTGGCTCGCCGTACAGCATAGGCGGGCGGGGGCAGAGGCGGGCAGGCCCCCTGGTGGGGGCAGAGGCGGGCAGGCCCCCTGGTGGGGGCAGAGGTGGGCAGGCCCCCTGGTGGGGGCAGAGGCGGGCAGGCCCCCTGGTGGGGGCAGAGGCGGGCAGGCCCCCCGGCGGGGGCAGAGGTGTGTGGGGCAGAGGTGGGCAGGCCCCCCGGTGAGGGCAGAGGCGGGCAGGGCAGAGGCGTGCGGGGGCAGAGGCGTGCGGGGGCAGAGGCGGGCAGGCCCCCCGGTGGGCGCAGAGGCGGGCAGGGCAGAGGCGGGCGAGCCCCGTGCGGGGGCAGATGGGGGTCTTTGGGGGCACTTTGTCCAGAAACATTCCCAGTCCATCATTATCATCATTTCCGGGTGGCAATACTGAACTGTACTGAATGAATTCAGTCCCCTTGTAGCTGATTGCCTCAAATCTCAGCTTCTTTCGCCCTTTTATCATGGCAGAAGACCAGGGAGTTGCAACTTGCAGTGAGATTCCCCGACCACAGCAAATATCTAATGCCTGAGCCAACATGATGAGAGACACTAAACGTCAAATCTGATTGACTTTGCCTCGCCTTGAAATGTTTTCCTTGTCAAACATGTTTTTTAATTTATTCATTCACAGGTGCATGTGAGGTTCAAAACAGGGCCCCTAGAAGCCATATTCGAGGTGTCAGACCAGCCCGGGTGGGTGCGGGGGCAGATATTTTAGCCTTCGCCTCACTGATTGCCCGAAGGCGGGTCCTGTTGGGGTTCAGGTCAGCTTCTCCAGCCTGTGCCCCAGCGTGACGGGGGGACCTGCTGGTGTTTGTGACGATTGGGTGCAGGTCAGCTTCTCCAGCCTGTGCCCCAGCGTGACGGGGGGACCTGCTGGTGTTTGTGACGATTGGGTGCAGGTCAGCTTCTCCAGCCTGTGCCCCAGCGTAACGGGGGGACCTGCTGGTGTTTGTGACGATCGGGTGCAGGTCAGCTTCTCCAGCCTGTGCCCCAGCGTGACGGGGGGACCTGCTGGTGTTTGTGACGATCGGGTGCAGGTCAGCTTCTCCAGCCTGTGCCCCAGCGTGACGGGGGGACCTGCTGGTGTTTGTGACGATCGGGTGCAGGTCAGCTTCTCCAGCCTGTGCCCCAGCGTGACGGGGGGGCCTGCTGGTGTTTGTGACGATCGGGTGCAGGTCAGCTTCTCCAGCCTGTGCCCCAGCGTGACGGGGGGACCTGCTGGTGTTTGTGACGATCGGGTGCAGGTCAGCTTCTCCAGCCTGTGCCCCAGCGTGACGGGGGGACCTGCTGGTGTTTTGTGACGATCGGGTGCAGGTCAGCTTCTCCAGCCTGTGCCCCAGCGTGACGGGGGACCTGCTGGTGTTTGTGACGATCGGGTGCAGGTCAGCTTCTCCAGCCTGTGCCCCAGCGTGACGGGGGGACCTGCTGGTGTTTGTGACGATCGGGTGCAGGTCAGCTTCTCCAGCCTGTGCCCCAGCGTGACGGGGGGACCTGCTGGTGTTTGTGACGATTGGGTGCAGGTCAGCTTCTCCAGCCTGTGCCCCAGCGTGACGGGGGGACCTGCTGGTGTTTGTGACGATCGGGTGCAGGTCAGCTTCTCCAGCCTGTGCCCCAGCGTGACGGGGGGACCTGCTGGTGTTTGTGACGATCGGGTGCAGGTCAGCTTCTCCAGCCTGTGCCCCAGCGTGACGGGGGGACCTGCTGGTGTTTGTGACGATCGGGTGCAGGTCAGCTTCTCCAGCCTGTGCCCCAGCGTGACGGGGGGGGCCTGCTGGTGTTTGTGACGATCGGGTGCAGGTCAGCTTCTCCAGCCTGTGCCCCAGCGTGACGGGGGGACCTGCTGGTGTTTGTGACGATCGGGTGCAGGTCAGCTTCTCCAGCCTGTGCCCCAGCGTGACGGGGGGACCTGCTGGTGTTTGTGACGATTGGGTGCAGGTCAGCTTCTCCAGCCTGTGCCCCAGCGTGACGGGGGGACCTGCTGGTGTTTGTGACGATCGGGTGCAGGTCAGCTTCTCCAGCCTGTGCCCCAGCGTGACGGGGGGACCTGCTGGTGTTTGTGACGATCGGGTGCAGGTCAGCTTCTCCAGCCTGTGCCCCAGCGTGACGGGGGGACCTGCTGGTGTTTGTGACGATCGGGTGCAGGTCAGCTTCTCCAGCCTGTGCCCCAGCGTGACGGGGGGACCTGCTGGAGTTTGTGACGATCGGGTGCAGGTCAGCTTCTCCAGCCTGTGCCCCAGCGTGACGGGGGGGCCTGCTGGTGTTTGTGACGATCGGGTGCAGGTCAGCTTCTCCAGCCTGTGCCCCAGCGTGACGGGGGGACCTGCTGGAGTTTGTGACGATCGAGAAGGTGAAGTTTGAGTTGAAGGGTTCTACAATTCATGGGGATTGTTTATCTTGCACTTTCAAGAATTGGATGGCATCAAGCATTTTTGGAGGGAGAGGAGGGGCCTGGGTTGGGGGGGGGAGGGGGTTGCTGGTTGACTGTATTCTTCATGTATGGGACGACCGTGGATTCTCTTTTGGTCTTGTTTTATGTTTGGGATTTAGGGCGGAGGTTATGGGTTTGTCTGTCGAAGGGGATGCAGGTTGAGGGATTGTTATTGTATTTGTTATCGAGGTTATCTTTTGTTGGGTGTATATTTGATGTAAAAGTGGAAAATGAGAATAAAAATATTTTAAAAAACTGAATGTCCAACTATGTCTACAAAATTATGAGGGACATAGACAGAATGGATAGTCAGAGGCTTTTTCCCAGTGTAGAGGGGTCAATTACTAGGGGGCATAGGTTTAAGGTGCGAGGGGCAAGGTTTAGAGGAGATGTACGAGGCAAGTTTTTTTTTTTAACACAGAGGGTAGTGGATGCCTGAAACTCTGCCGGAGGTGGTGGAAGCAGGGACGATAGTGACATTTAAGGGGCATCTTGACAAATACATGAATAGGATGGGAATAGAGGGATACGGACCCTGGAAGTGTAGACGATTTTAGTTTAGACGGGCAACATGGTCGGCACGGGCTTGGAGGGCCGAATGGCCAGTTCCTGTGCTGTACTTTGTTCCTTGTTCTTTTGTTCATGTCTTACACCATATGGATGTAATTGCTCTGGAGAGATTCAGAAGATGATTTACTAGTTCTTTGAGGAGGTGACCAAAGAGGTGGACGAGGGTAAAACAGTTGATGTGGTTTATATGGATTTCAGTAAAGCGTTTGATAAGGTTCCCCATGGTAGGCTATTGCAGAAAATACGGAGGCATGGGATTCATGGTGATTTAGCAGTTTGGATCAGAAATTGGCTAGCTGGAAGAAGACAAAGGGTGGTGGTTGATGGGAAATGTTCAGACTGGAGTCCAGTTACCAGTGGTGTACTACAAGGATCTGTTTTGGGGCCCCTGCTGTTTGTCATTTTTATAAATGACCTGGAGGAGGGCGTAGAAGGATGGGTGAGTAAATTTGCAGATGACACTAAAGTCGGTGGAGTTGTGGACAATGCGGAAGGATGTTACAAGTTACAGAGGGACATAGGTAAGCTGCAGAGCTGGGCTGAGAGGTGGCAAATGGGGTTTAATGCAGAAAAGTGTGAGGTGATTCATTTTGGAAGGAATAACAGAAAGGCAGAGTACTGGGCTAATGGTAAGATTCTTGGTAGGGTGGATGAGCAGAGGGATCTCGGTGTCCATGTACATAGATCCCTGAAAGCTGCCACCCAGGTTGAGAGGGTTGTTAAGAAGGCCTATGGTGTGTTGGCCTTTATTGGTAGAAGGATTGAGTTCCGGAGCCATGAGGTCATGTTGCAGCTGTACAAAACTCTGGTGCGGCCGCATTTGGAGTATTGCGTGCAATTCTGGTTGCCGCATTCTAAGGTGGATGTGGAAGCATTGGAAAGGGTGCAGAGGAGATTTACCAGGATGTTGCCTGGTATGGAGGGAAGGTCTTATGAGGAAAGGCTGAGGGACTTGAGGCTATTTTCGTTAGAGAGAAGAAGGTTAAGAGGTGACTTAATTGAGGCATACAAGATGATCAGAGGATTAGATAGGGTGGACAGTGAGAGCCTTTTTCCTCGGATGGTGATGTCTAGCACGAGGGGTCATAGCTTTAAATCGAGGAGAGATAGATATAGGACAGATGTCAGAGGTAGGTTCTTTACTCAGAGAGTAGTAAGGGCATGGAATGCCCTGCCTGCAACAGTAGTGGACTCGCCAACATTAAGGGCATTTAAATGGTCATTGGATAAACATATGGATGATAAGGGAATAGTGTAGATGGGCTTTAGAGGGGTTTCACAGGTCGGTGCAACATCGAGGGCCGAAGGGCCTGTACTGCGCTGTAATGTTCTATGTTCTGTGTTGCCAGGGCTGGTGAATTGTAGCTATGAGGAGAGATTAGGGAGGTTATTTTCATTGGAACAGAGAAGGCCGAGGGCAGATGTGATTGAGGGATAAAATAGTGAGGGGTCGAGATAGACAGGAGCAACCGGTTTCCCTTGGCAGATAGTTCAAAAGCCAGGGGCCATAGATTCAAGCTACGTGGCAGAAGGATTAGAGGGGACATGAGGAAAACCTTTTTTACACAGGGTGGTGGGTGTCTGGCATTCACTGCCTGAGTTGTTAGTGGAGGCAGAGACCCTCAACTCTTTGGAAAAGTACCTGGATCTGCACCATAAGTGCTGTCAGCTGCAGGGCTATGGGCCGTGTGCAGGGATATGGGAATAGAAAGGGCACCTGGGTGTCTTTGGGTTGGCAATATAAGGGTCCTTCCTGTTTATTCTCTTATTGCCCTTTCATTTTTGCTGTTACCATTTTGATCCATGGATGAGTAATGAACCTGTGACTTTAATGGCACCTGCATCTTTAAGTCAAAGCAGCTGGTAGGTGGCCTGTGTCTTTAAATTCAAGCAGAGGATTACAGCAGCAGATG
This sequence comes from Scyliorhinus canicula, assembly GCF_902713615.1. Classification (NCBI taxonomy): domain Eukaryota; kingdom Metazoa; phylum Chordata; class Chondrichthyes; order Carcharhiniformes; family Scyliorhinidae; genus Scyliorhinus; species Scyliorhinus canicula. The sequence goes on along the minus strand of NC_052151.1, from coordinate 11,592,347 downwards.
ACATCAGTGATGATTCGATGTGGTTGACTGAGCTGCTGACCAATGAATTGGCTCAAATGTCTGTGCCTTGCCCAGTGGTGATTGGTTCTGGGCCCACTGATACATTTCTTAGTGTCACAAGACTGGCGTTCATTTCACTTTTGATTCTGCAAGCTGGATGGAGGAATGTAACCAATTCACTCCAGAAATATCCAGTTAATTCTCAACAAAAGACCACTATGAGTATCTGATAACCCTCTCTCTGCAGAACTGGCTGTACATGCCGAATCCCAAATCTGATAACTCTACCTCTGCAAAAAAGAGGCTAGGTGAATCACAGACCAGAATCTGGTACCTCTCCCTCCAGACCAGGCGGGTCTGAAGTTCTCCTGGAAAAGCTGTGATGTCCTGCTGAACGGCAAAGAAGATCATTACACGCTGTAGACCAGAGACTTTAAACTACACTCATACTGTGAAGAGAATACACTGAAGAACTTGTCATCGGAAGCAAGTACTTTTATCTTTTGACCGTAATCCTATTTCTTTTCCACTCTTTTCCTTCCCCTCTGTTTGTCTGTATTGTGTGTGTGGGTAGAGGGCGGGGCAGTTAAGGGGGGTCAAGTGTCAAAGAACATTTAACCACCTGTGTTCATTGCATATTTAGTATTTGTTCTAGTTATAAATAAACAGTAATTGTGTTTAAACTTACAAACCTGGTGACTGGAATTATTGGGCAGCCATGGGCCAAATACTTGGCATATTTTTATTTTTTATTTTTGTTTTTTTTAAATATATTTAGAGTATACAATTCATTTTTCCAATTAAGGGGCAATTTAGCATGGCCAATCCACCTAACCTGCACATCTTTGGGTTGTGGGGGCGAAACCCACGCAGACACAGGGAGAATGTGCAAACTCCACACTGACAGTGACCCAGAGCTGGAATTGAACCTGGGACCTCGGCGCCATGAGGCAGCAGTGCTAACCACTGCACCACCGTGCTGCCCCGTGGCATATTTTTATAAGAATTAGTTGTTAATTGGTTTGTGTTGTGACTCTGGGGCACATGGGGCTGGCATTGACCCCATACTAGCCCAGGATGGCATAAAAGCATGGACAAGATGAGCCACATGGCCCCTTCTGTGCTGTATCATTTTGATGGTTCTATGTCTCTAGTCGGATGTGTGTGTGCTGGAGGCAGGTTCAAACGAGATATTCAATTGGAAGAATGTGCAGGGTTACAGGGTGAAGGCGGACAGGGGGCACTCAGTGAATCAGCACAGATACAACAGGCTGAATATCCTTCCCTCGTATTAGTGTGATTGAGCATTGTGGGCGAGAATCTCGCAGCTAAGCCCTGTATTATTACCTGAATGCGCAGCATGGGGGTGGCTGTTGTGGGGGTGGGGGTGGGGAGGGGT